>NC_045617.1:29517258-29819758 GCF_009829155.1 Mustela erminea
ACATCCTCCACTTCCTTCCTCTGCTTTTTCGGTTAGGATAGACAAAGTCTCCAAAAGATGCAAATCTAGCCAAGAAAAACTGCTGTCTAACTTGAATTTATAATTTGCTCCTCAAGGTGACCCCCAGGAAGCTTTTCCTCAGTCTCCATTTAACTCATTAGCATATCCTAATGGTGGATCCTAATGTAAATCACTCCTTTCCTCCTTAGATCCCTAATTCTAAACAACACCCTCACCCCTAAACACAAACACACACACACACACACACACACACACACACACACACACACACTCATACTCACTCCCTCACTGGCCTTGCACTGTTCAGTCTGGGGTCAGCTTTATCTCCTACACATTTAAGTAACACAGCTCTGATTCTAGTTTCATTCTCTATTATTTTCTAAACAAAATTACCTCTTGCCTCAAAGAGTAAATGCCGTGCTCAACTCTGTCTTCTCTATTTCCAACAGGTCTTCTTTCAGTATATGTCCCTACCTCCCAACTCCTTCAGATTCAATTTTAAAAAAATTCTATGGGCACCCATAATGTTTTTTTCTGCTCATAAAATAATTTCAGTCCCCATAAGTCCATACATTTAACCCTAATCACTCTCTTGACCTGATGTGAATTCCCAGTGGCCCGAGAGTAGACTTTTCAATATTAATATGCCCGATGTGAACGTGCAGTCTTTCTCTCAATCCTGCCCTCTTACTGTCTTTTATATCTCTGTCAATAGCATCACCTGCCAGCATTCCTCAGTTAAACTGCAGTGGTCCTCTCGAGAGCTCTTAGCTCAGTAGGCTTCACACTTTTTAAGTCAACATCAGTTCTTTACATTCCTTTGCCCTACAACCTGGACCTCCAAACATTTGTCAGATTATATGAGTCTGCCTCCAGAACGTCCCTTTCATTTCTTGACTCCCCTTTCCCTGTTCATTTCCACTGCCATGAAGGCTAGTTCAATCCTCATATCCTATAGCAGTCATCTCCTAGCTGGTCTTCCCACTTCTCATTCTGAATTTATCATCTCGACATAAGTATCCCAGTTACTTTTCATGTAGAATAATTCTTAGCGCCACATCTCTATTAAAAACAAATTTTCAATCATGCCAAGTATATGTACAAAATATTTAGACTTTTAAACATGGAATTCAAGATCCTCTATACCATGCCCCAAAATACCACTCAATGATTATGTTCCATTACTTTTTCTCCTAACCCTTGCGCTACTGGCCACTTTACAGGAAAAAATAAAATAAAATAAAATAAACTCTTATGTTGATTTTTTTAACAATTTCTTTGCTCATATTGTCCTTCAGCCTATAATTCCCTACTCTCCACTCCATAGATATTTAAATCCTGTACCAACCTTTCAATTCCAACACAGGACCACCACCTAGCTGTAGTTTTCTTGATTTTTTCATGGAGGCTACCTAAAGTGGAGACCTATATGACTGTCTCTAGGATTCACCATCCTGCCTTGGTTTTAGCAGGAATATTCTATCCTCCTAATAAAACTATACCTTTTATTTTCCCTTGAATGCAACGGAATTTGAGGCACTGGGGTTTGAGCAGAAGTAGTGTGTACAACTTCTCAAAATTCTCCATAAGGATAGTTGCCCTGGACTTTCTTTTCCCTCTCCATCTTTTAGGAGATGGTGATGACTATAGATGTATTAGTAGCCCCATGTGGAGAATGATAGAGCTGTTCCACCAGCCTTTGACCGTACTCCTCTGGATGGTGAAGTAAGAGAGTGACATGTTTTCTGATTCAAAGCACTGGGGTTTTTTGTTTTGTTTTGTTTTTGTTTTTGTTTTGGCTATCTTCACTAAAGAAGCTTAGCCAGTATTTGAATGACTTAGGTTACTCTTTTCTTCTTATCTATAGCACTAAGAGCATCAAGTCACACTTATTATAGCCTGGCTTCTTCACTACAAATTAGTGCACATATATCTCCCTTCTTCTATTAGACTGTAAATGAATACATCCAAATACAGTTTCTGACTTATCTCGTGTATCTTACAATATCTAGCACAAGATTTTAAACCTAGTTTGTATATAAAGCATTTGAATTTTTCTGATGCTCCTACTTCTTTCTTTTTCAGTTTCTGGCCATACATATAAAATGATAATCCTAGTTCTCCATACCTAATTCCTCCTTAACCAAGCTTCCATCTCTGTAAAAATCTTGTTTTTAAACACATTGCATTTTTTAAATGCCATCTTTTCATTATTTTGCAGGTTCTAATAAAATTATAATTAAACACAAGCCCTACGATACCTTCCTTTTTAACTTCTGTGACATGCACTCAGGCTTCTCTACCCTATGCCTCACTAACAGGAGATCCCTTTTGGCTATGTTTTGGCTCTCAGATCTTTCCTCTCCTTTTTTTGTTTTTGTTTTTGTTTTTCTTTAAGATTTTATTTATTTATTTGACAGACAGAGATCAGAAGTAGGCAGAGGAGCAGGCAGAGAGAGGAGGAAGCAGACTCCCTGCTGAGCAGAGAGCCTGATGGGGGGCTCGATCCCAGGACCCTGGGATCATGACCTGAGCGGAAGGCAGAGGCTTTAACCCACTGAGCCACCCAGGTGCCCATCTTCCCCTTTTGATGACCCAGCACACTCATGGCTTTAGCCTTTGTGCTGATAATTCCAAGACCCTCTCAATTTATAGCTATCAATTCTTTTCAAAGTCTTTCAATCCATCTTTGCATATTCCTACTTAGGCAGCTCACCATTACCTCATTCTTCAAAGTCTTAAACACTGAACCTAACAACATCTCCCATACTAGCTGTCCTTCCCAATGTCTTCATTTCTAAAATAACATGTCACTTCTTTAAGTTCTAGAGGCCTAACATTTATTTCCATTTTCTTTTCATCTCCTTTCTTAAGTACAAACAAATATGATATGCATAAGCCATATCAACATTTGTTTGATGATGCCTCTTTGCTTTGTCCCATCAACTTCCAGTGCATTTTCATCTCAGTTCTGAATCATCTGTTTTCAGAATCAATTTCTACTTAGTTCCCCCTTTTTTTTCCATTTTGTCTTGCAAACTATCTTCATGTTTAGGTTTGTACCATGCAACTTCTCGTCTCTAGAACCAATCAATTTCTTTTAGCTATTGAACTGGTTTAATATTCTATGCTCTGGGTTTCCATATTCTATAAGATACTGGCCAATTGGTTCATTATGTCTTTGCTTATGCTGTTCCTAAGTGAGAAGTCATCTTCTCTTCAGTTGTTTCACCCAACAAGTGTAGCTACTGTCCTACACCTTCCTAAAATTACATAGTGTTTACTTTTCCTCAAAGCTTGCTTTGTTTCAAATCTCTATATATGATCTACTGCTTTGGGCTCTATAATTGATATTTTATGTACCAATTTTGTATTCCCAAAGTTTTTATTACTTCTTTTGCCTAAAAATCACATAATAAAATGACTACATGTTTGGGGACTAGAGGACTTAAGCTCCAGACACATTATGTTTTGTACTTGGTGACAGATAGCTAATCTAATTCTGGAATTTTTTGTCACTTTCCACTTCAGCCATGTTGAACACTCATTATTTCTTAAATGGGCTATAGAATTTCTCAGCATACTGGTCATGCCAGATTAGTGCTAATCCAGGTTAGCATGGAACCACTGGTATGTTGAGCACTTACTTGAGAAGCAGAGCACAGGAGTGGGTGTTATAACCAACTCCAGCATAAAAGCACATAGCTGGAAATGTGAGAGTATTTCTAGAAATTGGATCTAAAAGGACTGAGAGTCACAAGAGTAACTACTTCTAGAAGAAGAAGGTACTACTAGTTTAATTCAGGAATGTCCTGAAAAGAGCTAGCTATAAGAGCTATCATACTTGGGTAGAAAAGTAGATTAAAGTCCAGAAGGAGAAAGGATAAAGTATGCATGTTCTGCTAAAATTATACCATTTTGATGGCATCATTTGTGGGAGCAGACATAAAGTGGGAACTTCTCAAGCCTTTAAAAAAACAGGTTGCCTTCTTCTAAAAGAAGTTTTAAAACAAGGCATGAAAAGACCAGTGGAGGTACTCCAGGTAAGGCAAGTTTAAATAATTGCCTATTGAAAATGAGGCATACAATTAAAAATTACTCTATTTCCTTATGTTTGTGTCATACTTGCCAATTATAAAAAAAAGTTATTTAGGATCGCAGCTATATAGGATTTATATAGGATCTAATTTTGACCTGCAACAAATAACCCAAGATAAGCGCAATACTGTTGTTATTAAAAACTGAGATTGAGTGAAATTCAGATGACTCTGGAATCTGCTCAATTTCATAGAAGTTTGGAGCCAGGTGTGCAATGAGGTGTCTTGCAAGCAAATCCCTGCTCTCTTATTGCTACCCATTTCAGTCAGCATTCAGTCTTATCATCTTCCATAAAGAAAAAAAAAAGAAAAAGAAAAGGGAATTTCTATGATCTAATTCAGTTCCTAGTGATAGAAGAATATTATTTCTAGTTTGCCTGTTCTCTGATCAATGAAAAATTGCTTGACTCTCATGCAGAATAAAACAGACTCTTTGTTTTTAGCACACTTACACCC
Organism: Mustela erminea; assembly: GCF_009829155.1. Taxonomy (NCBI): domain Eukaryota; kingdom Metazoa; phylum Chordata; class Mammalia; order Carnivora; family Mustelidae; genus Mustela; species Mustela erminea. The sequence goes on from NC_045617.1 coordinate 29,521,833, forward strand.
TGAGCTCCATAGAGTTAAATTTTGCACATTGAAAGCATTTAAAAATTAAGATTTGGTCATTAAAAATTAAGATTTGATGTCATTGGAGCACAAAAAAATATATTTATAAATGTTCAACAAAAGATCATGTTTTGGTTAACAATGTATTAACTACTGGGATTCCCCGGGTGGCTCAGTTGGTTAAGCAGCTGCCTTCGCCTCAGGTCATGGTCCCAGGTTCTGGGATCGAGCCTGGCATCAGGCTCCCTGTTCAGTGGAGTACCTGCTTCTCCCTCTCCCACTCCCCTGCTTGTGTTCCCTCTTTCACTGTTTCTCTCTGTCAAATAAATAAGTAAAATCTTCGAAAAAATGTGTTATGTGCCATCTGATTTCTATTCAGAAATATTGCAAAATTAATGTTATTCTTCTTTTTACCACCATACCAAGCCTAGCAATATAAACATTTAAATGTCAAAATCAAATAATATATGCATAGATATAAAATCCTTAAAGGATGTTCAACTTTATCTGAAGTCTGAACTATTTTTACACTATTATCTTTGCTCTATATTTTTCCATTGCCACTTCAATTCTAACTATTTTGCACATGGAATATAATATTGCTTCTCTTACACTGTCTCTTCTCTTACACTGTCAGGAAAAGTTATCTTTTTGAATCCATGAAAGAGGCCAAAAAGCAAGAGTGTCAGCAATTTTTGGGAACCATCACAGTATCTTTGAGATGAAATAAATCAAGTTAAACGAATTTAACTCAACATATTGGAAAAAGAAAAGAAAAAAAAAACCTCAGGTAGACTGCTTGTTTTTCAAAACTGTTCATTTTTAATTATCTCTGATTTCAGAAAAGGGAATATCAAGAAGTAACCTTAAAATATTTTTATGTGCCTATTAAAAATAATAATCAAAGATAATGCCATATGACTTTGGGAAGTGCACCATGTCAAACACAGTGTTGTTCAGCTCTCTTCCTAACACCTGTATAAGACACAGGGGTTCATGATGAGAAAACCTGTAAAAATGCCCTGGCAATTCCAAAGCTTAGTCTGTCTAATTATCTTGTGTGATGTTACTCAAGGTCTAAGAAAAGCAGACATTTCCTCCAGTCCTTTTACTCAATAGCAAACAAAATAGTACTGTCTTCAGCAGCATGTTTCAGCAATATACAAAACCTGATTCTTAGCAATTATTTTATGGGTATGCTCTACTTATATTCAGCAAGTATCATCTAACTTTTAGTTTTTCTATGTTTGATTGATTTTACTTTCTGAATCTACACTACCCAAAAGACCACTTTCAGTGCATAATTAATGCTAACAGCTGTTCTTAGGCAGAAACTTAGTATTATGATCATTTCAATTAGTTTCTTTAATTTAAGTAACAATTTTTTTTTCAAAAATAAAGATGGTTGATATTCTGTGGCATTTGGTATTATATATTTTATGTTGCTTGTTATCAATAAAAGCATATATCTCAAAATAATTTCAATTGTTTTGTAAGTTAAATTCACTTTCCTTAAAAAGTAATTAATTGTTTGTGCATCAGAATATAAGTCACACCAGCCCACACTAGAATTCTTTTAATTGAGCATATATTAAGTACTTTGAGAATTGACTTCTAAGAAAAAAGAATTCCCTAGGTATAGTTAATTTTAATTACCTTCCAAATCATTAATGAGCAGGATATTAGTTAAGGTTGTATTGTGTTTTCTATGCTCAAATGTAAAAGGCTTCATAATGTAAAAATAATGTGGTGAGGTTTCGAAGGTGGATGAAGTTAAACTGTGGTTAAGAAAGAAATGAAAGGAATAAAACATTTGGAAAAACTGTTACATAAACTAGGAAGTAATACACAAGTTTGCAATTTAGAAAGATAAATTTTTTAAAAAAACAAGCATAATCGAACATAAATATATTTAGTTCAATTAAATAGAGTTCAAAGCTTAAGAATAATCTATCATACCCTCATGACCCCACTTGATAAGAGTAGATAAACTCCAATGCACTGTATTAGCTAGTTATCACTATATCAAAAAATGTCCAAATAGAGTAACCGTTGAAAAAAGTTTCGTTGAGAGAAATAACATGACTTCACACTCCAAATCAAAGTAACACTAATACTGCAAGAACTATGATGGCATCAATAGATTCTTCATGCTGTTATCATCATATCACTGTAAAACTAGTTCTGTGCTCTTTTTTTAGTAGAGTCTCTAGCTGACATTTAATTAACTTGAACATTTTCGTATCTGAATCTCACTAGTGGCCCGATCCTATATTCTCAGCTCCCTACAAGAGTTTCCACCTAGATGGACAGCCAAACCTCAGACTCAGCATGACCAAAACCAAATTGGCCATCCACCGCATATCAAACTGACCCCATGTCTGCACAATACCAATTTCGCAGATGATCTAGGCATTTTCTGACAATTGAGATGAGAATTCTTGAAGTCACCCGTCTTCCTTCTCCTTCAATGTCAGCGACGTTCATTATATTTTTTCCTCAAAATAGTCATTGGAGTTACCATTGAATTCTCACTTTACAATCCTCTATTACTGTAATTTTAGCTTGGGCTCTGTTTACCTCTAACTCAACAAGTCTCTTTGCCTTTTGATTCTCCCAACCTCATGTCTTTCATGCATCCTACATGTAACTAGTGGGTAAATCTTCCCATACTGTAATGCTGTTTATTCCTTCATTAAATACCTATAAGAAAATAGCATTTCTTTCCACTAGACTATAACCTCTTCTGCCCAATCTTCAAAGCTTTAGAAAGCTGAGTCATCTCACCATGTTTCCTACTGTGCCCCCACAAATCTTCTAATTTATGCTAATAGACCATTAAATATCTCTTACATGATATTCATATTAACATTTCCATACTTTTGCTAATGCTGTTCTTTACAGCTAAAATATTCTTTATTTCAGTATATTAATTAATATCTTATTATATTTTAAAGCATAATTTGCCTATTGGATGATAAGCCCTTTGACAGGAAGGAACATGACATGCTTATTTTAATCTCCTCCACCCAAAATGCTCTCTCCATTTTCCTCTACATAATATAATTCCCGTCATCTTTTACAGACAAATTCAGTTATTGGGATAATAGACTTTTTTAAAGGAAACAAGTATGTCATTTTAATTTTATATCTCCTTAGCAGTAGAATAATACTGGAAATAGAATAAGCACTCAATAAACACTACCATTTTATTGGCTCTATATATAGAGAAAAATAAAATCCTTTAGCACTTTGTTCATTGTTATTCGAATGTGTGATATAACTGGATGTAGAAGATATAGTACAGAGTTTCTTCCTTAGTGAATAATTAGCATAACAATGCTTCTCAATTAATAGCAGAAGGAAATTTCTTAGTTACAACTAAGGTATAAAGGTATTCTGGAGTTTACAAAACAACTGCTAAGAATTATCTGGTATTCAATCTCCATGTTATCAAGCAAGTGCAATGTAGTAATATTGATAGATAGTAGCAAACTTTGGACAAACAGAATTTGTCTTAAATCTGTTTACTCTGCCCACCTGTGTCTTTTATGACATGCTTCCGGAGCAGGTTTGCTTCACATTTAAATTACTTAATGGAATTATTCCTACTGCCTTAAACCCAGAGATAATAATAAGTAATATGTATTCTCCTTTTTATTCAGTTAACTTTTTCTCTGAACAACAAGCAAAACACTAGAATGACTGTAAGTTTATGCATGCAAAAAAATGAGTAAACTTTAAAAAAAAAAAGAAAAGAGCTATTACTCTCCATCATAAGCTTGAGTTTCCTCAAAAGAGTGCTTGATGGGACTTAAGATATGACTTGTTTTGAAACACTACCTCATAAAACTCATTTTCTCTTAAAAGTAAAGAATAATGAGACCTCCAGGCAGCTGCTAGATGGCTAGCCCAGTAGAAACAGCACACCAAAAAAGTGGGCACGAGATGTTTTTTATTGACACAAGGGAAGACAACATGAAACTAGAGGAGGTAGCTCAGAAATACTAAGAAATAATAGATCTCTTCAGGAAGCTGAAGTCTAGGCACAATAACCCCCCTCCCCTGTTAGCAGGATTTTTGGCTATGCATGAAAGCACTGCTTTTAAATGTGCACAGAAAGAAGTCTTTAGCCATTATTCAGCCCTTTCAAGCACAGCTTTCCCACCACTGGTGATCATTGTTGATAACATAATCCTTGAGCATGACTTAAAAGAGATTCATGTAAATACTGAGTGCTGACAGGGAGGTAAGATTGAAACTGGGAATCCCTTCTGCACTTAGCAATTCTAAGTACTCGGAGCTAAAAATACTTATTTAGAAAGCTTTTTTTTTTTTTTTTTGCTGCCCTGAAAATGACAAAAAAAAAAAAATCCTAAACTTTCTCTGATTATCTTATATAAGGTTACCTTTTTGTTATATTTGCTTGGCACTTTTTGAAATAATGCTTCAGGATAGTTGTGCAAGGTAGGAGGATGCCCAATGGAGAATGTAACCGATTACAGTCTTGGTAAAGCAGATTACGTAGTTTTGTCTATGGTGCCCTCTGTTTCCCTCCCTTTCTCTCTCTCTCATTCTCTCTCTAATTGTGTAATAAGACAAGTCAGTTTGCCTCGCTCATTTCTCTTGTACTCAATTAAATGTTCTCAAGTTCTCTCTACTCCCTGAATGTCAAGATTTCTAAATATGGAACAAAGAATGCTTTGTGAAAAGCTTGGATGGGACCATTGTTTGTGCTCCTTTTAGTGTCAGATTATGAAGAATAAGGAGTTCCATTGGGTTAGATTCAAAATAAGGTAGAAGAAGGTCAGTGTTAAAACATGTAATTATCTAACAATATTTAAACATTAAAATGAACAAATGTAAGAGTTACAAATAATGACTGCCTATAAAGTTTAAGGAGTGTCTAGATTAATTTCAATTTAATATCTCCTAAAATAAAACATTCTAAACCAGCAGCAGATACTCTAAATCTACCTGGATACTTTTTATTATATTTCTAAAGATAGATATTTTTTTTCCCTGAACTCCTTAAACTTTTAAAGAAAATTTTATATATATTTATAGGTCTTTCCTTCATTCATTATAGCTAGTGCTTTTCTACTTTACATTACATTAAACTATTCATTGAAATATTTATAAGACACTGAAACAAGAGTACAAACCTTATGTATATTAACACCTTAAAGAATCATCATTATTTAACATTATCTTCTGCAACTTTGAAAGTATGCTGTTGATTTCCCATAGCAAAATATAAGAAAAACCTAAAAATTAGTCAATTGGCATTCAGTTTTATCAACCTCAAATATTTTGTCCATCAAATATGGACAAATCCATGAAGATTCTAAATTTAAAATGTATTTCCTATGCATAAATATATATATATGTGTGTGTGTAGACACTGTTATACACAAAAATTTAAGAATTAATTTGAGCAAAGCTTAAGAAAAATACTAAAAAGTAATTTGTCACTTTGCATTCAATTTTATCATCCTCAAATATTTTGTCTATCAAATATAGACAAATTCATGAAGGCTCTAAATTTCAAATGTACTTTGTATGCATAGAATATATATGTGTGTCCATTGTTGAATAAATAAATAATTCACAAGAGGTGTTTTCCATTACTATTAGTATTCTCATCTGTCGTGCCCCCCCCAACCCTGTCTCCTCTCTTCATCCTCAGTTTTCTTGATCTGTAGAGGGAGGAGTCTGCCTCTGGGCATCACTAAAGCTTCCTTCTAACATGGGCAATTCAAGATTTCATTTATATGGGTAATTACTTAAACAGCATAAACAGGACAAAATTTACATTTGTAAGTAAGTCCTTGTAAAAATTTAATGACATACTGCAATTAAGTATCTCTTTAAATATACCGATTCAAGTTATGATTGAAAAAGAAGATAGTGGTATATATTTGCCCCTAGTAAGAACTTAGAAAACTTTATTACTCTCAGAGCATAATTTAGTGCAGATTTGTCATTTACTCCTTACTATTATATTTTAGAGAACTGGGAAATGGTTTAGCTTTCAAAATTTTTCATTGGGACCAAAATGTGTTGATTTTCTTTTGTTTACTTGGTGGCTATACACACACACACACACACACACACACACACATTGTGTGTGTGTGTGTGTGTGTGTGTGTGTGATGGAGACATAGATACAGAAAGAATAATCACTAAATTCTACTCCTGAAACCAAAAATCAATCAATAAAATAAATTTTATTTTCAAAAAAGATATGAATATATACAAAGGAGATAGGACACTTCTTGCTACAATAATGAAACATGTTGTTCAACCAAATAAATACAAATCAAGAATCTATTGATGAAATGTAATAATCAATTAGGTCTGAACATTCGACCCATATATAAAGAGGCAGATGGTTCTGGATTGTGGCAGGCATCCCGTGCTGGGGAGTGAGGAAGTTGTATTTAAAGTACTTGTCTGTAGCTCTAACTTCCAGACAGGCATGAATTATTTCTTCTATTTTCCTTCCTATCTTCCTTGTATGTTCAATGCCCCCAACCCCTGCCAACTGGCTGTGATTTTTTCCAGTTTAGTGTCTCCTTTTTAGCTCATTTCTTCTTTATTTACTATATCCTTGTCAGAAGATAAAAGAACCCTTATATTTAAATTACAGTGACAAAAAAGCAATAACATAAATACAGTGATTAGCTGCCTCTCTGTAAAGGACCACTACACATATATGTGAAGTAAGTGCCTTGAAGGGCAAAACAACCATTGCATCTGACAATGCACAAAATTACTTGAAGAAATATTAGCCAAACCGACTCTGTGTGTGTGTGTGTGTGTGTGTGTGCGCGCGCGCACGCTTGCGCGAGTATGTGGTATTTACTATGAAGCCCTTTGGGTAAGATCATCTGATTATTTTGTTAAGATGTCTACAGCATTGTTTATTGCTCTATCTTATTTGTTTCAATTTCAAGATAAATTGTAAAATCTAACATTTAAAAACAGTATGTTTTTGTAGCTAGTCACTGTAATTTTTACAAGTGGAAAAAAAAGGGAATACATAGGAAAGCCATATGATTTAAATATACCACATGCTCAAATATATAGTATGATTAGAGCTTTGTGCCTTACTTATAAGTACATGTTATGTGCTACATATTTACCACCAAAAACACCTCACAAAATTACAGACTGTTTGGGGCGCCTGGGTGGCTCAGTGGGTTAAGCCTCTACCTTCGGCTCAGGTCATGATCCCAGGGGCCTGGGATCGAGTCCCGCATAGGGCTCTCTGCTCAGCAGGGAGCCTGCTTCTCCTCATCTCTCTCTCTGTCTGTCTCTCTGCCTATTTGTGATCTCTCTCTCTGTCAAAAAAATAAATAAAATTAAAAAAAAAAATTACAGACTGTTTAAATTTGATTTGAATTGATGATAATCTACTTTATCTACTTAGTTCCTAATTCTTTATCAATTTAAGGTTGGAAGAATAAATTGTGTCAGTTATGTTTTAACTTATGGCCAAAACAAAGCAAACATTAGATTAGCCTGGATTTTGCACTTGGTTAAATAATTTCAAAGCTCTAATGCATGAATCACTAATACATTTAGAGCTTTTACTTTCACTGTAAAACAGATTGGTTTTGATTCAATTAAAATTCCTTTTTGCAAATATGAATTAAAAGTTCCTCATATTAGAACAAAATTAGTTAAAACTTAGTACTAGCAGTACATAGCAACTTTGATTCGTATCCACAGTGATTATCTGAATACTATAAAAATGGGGGGAAAATAATGGATTTGTGTGCAAATGGTTTAGAAAACTGAAAACATTAATGATTTGACTTGTTATGTGGTTTGATTATCAAAAAGTAAAAATAGCATTTGGCATATTTCCTTAATACCAGAAAAAGAATTATTTCCTGCAATTTTTTTATTAACATTGGAACAAGCCCTAACTTGTAATGATATTCTTTGTTTGGTGCCAGTATTTAAAAATTGACATATTTTTGGAAGAAAGCTTGTCATTTTAATTATTTTTATACATATGACATCATGTGAACCTCACCATCAATAAAAAGCTTTGTAATTGCATTTAAAATTTAACCCTGCAGCTCTTCCCACCACCCAACCTTACCTATTTCCCAAAGCTTGCTTCCCATCTTAGAAATTACAGTAAGCTATATTGATCTAGAAGATCACATGTGGGTATCTATTATTTTTAAAATCTATGCAAAGTATGATCATACAATTATTTTAATGATTTCTTATGATTTGTCATGGGTAATAAAGGAGGGACAATTTCAGGTTGCAGATATATTTCATTTGTTAAAATCCATGCCTTAATCATTTTATTAAATTTGAAACCAAGATTGTCCAGTTGTTCCCTAAAATCTTTTTCTTTCACCTGTATTGTCAGAAAATAACTATGTCTAATTTTATACTTGAAGGTTTATTTTATTTCCACTACATTTTTCTTATTTTTGCATCTTTAGCAAAGCAACGTTTGTTGATGGAAATAAGTTGCACAAAATACAACCATATATAATTAGATGCATCTTTATAAAGCCCACACAGACTCTGTGATCACCTAACCAGTATGCAATATTTGATTTATGGGATGCACAAAGAAAGCGGCTTTAATTTCTCAAACTGTATAATCTAGGCTGGAAATTTGGGGTCTGGAAGATAAAGTGGAATACTAGTTATCTTTAACCATGAAAGCTAATGTTTAAAGGACACTTTATATTTAAAAGTCAATAAATGATTCCAGTATTTCTATTTTATTCAATCAACCAAATCAACTGATAATCATGGCAGACAAATTTATAAAGAAATTGTGAAGTAGCTTTAAAAAGTTATCTAACACTTACTTAGATTAACAAAAACATAGAAAAGTAGATGATTCAAAGAGCTGCAGTTTTATGACTCAAAAAGATATTAGTAGATAGTAGTAAACAGTAAAAATAGATTAGAAATTTGCTAAAATTTAAATCAAGACATGAATTCTCTATCACTTTAACCTATGAAATTATTTTTATTTGTATAATTTCCTTCTATATCAAATGTAAAATTTTAGAGTGTAGTTAAAAATTTAAGGGAAAAATTAAGATTTTCTAAATTATACTATTTTTTTTTTTACCAAAAATAATTTCCTGATTATGTGGACTTTGAAAATGGCATGGAATTATATTGGTCAATAGTCATGAAATTACAGTATTTTACTTTGCAAGTAACAGTTTAGAGTGGAAATAATGACTTTAAACTAGTGTGTATGACATGGTTATACATTAGATTATAATCACATCCTTTTTTCTTCTTTTTACTTCTTAGATTCTCCCCCCCCCCAGTTTTATTGAGTAATAATTGACACACACCACTGTATAAGTCTAAGACATACAGCACGATGGTGTGATTTACATGTATTGAGAAATGATTGCCACAATAGGTTCAGCTAATATCCCGCTTCTCATACAGATTCAATAAGAAATGAAGAAAAGAGAAAAGAAAAAATATTCTCCTTGTGATGGGAACTTTTAGGATTTACTCTCTTAACCACTTTCCTGTATATCATACAGCAGTGGTAGCTATAGTCATCATGTTACATGTAACATCCCTAGTACTGATTCATCTTATAATAAGAAGTCTGTACCTTTCCATCACTTTCCTCTAATTCCCGTCCCCTTGCCCCCCACATTCTGCCTCAGGTAACCACAAATCTGATCTGTTTTCCAGAGTTTGGTGGGGGAGTTTTCAGATTGCATACATAAGTAGTTCTTAAAGTATGTATCTTTTGTTCTTTAATATAGAAAAATATACCACTGATCAATGTTTCTCTTAGTCTTCACAAAATATTTAAGATAACTTTAAGTGATTTTGTTTAATGCCCAAGTTTTTAAACTGTATATAACAAAAGAGGTTTTAGAATATACACTTTTGTAGAATATTTATTAAATAAGAAGTATATTATAACATTTATATTAGCTTGTGTTCTCAAAACTCAAAGCATTTCCAATTTTATCCTACTGTTTATCCTTCCGTCACTGCTACTTTACATTACGTTTATATAAACGAGTTTTTTCTTATTATGGAATTAAGTGCTGACTTCTGGTCAATGAGAGCTCATATATAGTATGTGTGTGTGTGTTTGTACGTATGTGTATAAACACATACTCATACACACACGTGTATATATTTACTTTTTCAAAGAGGCAAAGAACATATTTTATGCATTTCTAAAAGATGCATTTTTCTTCTGCATTTTGATTCTTTAAATAGATTTACTTATCCCAAGCCAATGAAGTAGGAAATGTGCTCATGAAAGAAGGCCAAGAAGTCCATCTGTGTCTGTTCATTTCTCTGAGCTATCAGTTCCTTAATTTCTCAAAATATTTTTTCATCTCAAGCTTGCCTATCTGCTTCGCTAAACAGAGACCGTTCCAACTTCTAGGAGTGGGAACCTTTCTCTAAATTCCAAATGAACTTATTTATAAAAGAAATTATCCTCTTCCTTCAGTATCCAAAAATTCTCCATTCATTCAGAAACTATCTTAGTATGCATTGAAAACATTTAAATTACTACTTCCTGTCTCTCTTTATAGGGATTTTCAGGACATTATCTCAATAACCATGCCTATAAAAAGTTATTTTATCATTCGACGTACTTCAATAGAATTTCTCATGACATTTACCATCAAAATTCCTTCTGCATTTATGACAGAGCCAATGATTCAATAAAATTCTTATTAGTGATGTTTTATCCCCTGTGTAACACCTCAGGGTTATTTAATAAACTTCTAAGCTTTGAATTTGGTTTTACTGATAATTTAAAACATACTTCATAATCTTTTTGAAGAGAGCACTTTAATTTCTAAAGCATATTTTAGATACCAATTCTAGTCTTGTTATGTCTTTCCCTCTGTGAATTCCATTAAGTCTGTTAACCAGTCAGTGCCTCAATTTTCTTGTGTATAAAATAAGGGGATCATGTATAATCAACTTATCATTTCAAAATAATTTTATAATGCTATTAGTATGGTTGTTTCATTTTATTTACCTTCATGGTTTCTATCTGCAACATTTTGGGAAGGTTAGGTCTCCATTTCTATTCTTTTTCTCTTAGCTCTGTCTTTACATAGGAATGCTTCTACTTGAATGAATGTTCTCTGGTTAAATATAGTCTGTTATGCAAATGTATTAATTGAATAACAGTGAATTCAATAAATTATTCTATACCTTTTATATAATTATTTGTTACTTCTACTAAATCCTATTATCTATTTTCCTTGTGCTCCTCCCCTGACCTCTCCTGAGGTAACACAGACTTAGAGTTCTTGAAATCTTTACAAAAATGTCATGTTATCGCTAATACTTTAAGTCATATTCAAACATACTGAAAAGAGATGATAATTAAGAAATAAGCAAACTGGAGGAAACAAAATCTTACCTCTTTTCAATCACCTTAGATAAGGCACGTACACACCCTCAAAACTACACGAAAGATAATAAAGAGCAAACGTAATAAATCTTGGCATGCAAGGAAGCTGCACGTGACACAAAGATTTCCTGAGGAATCTAGCCTTGCTGTGTATATTTTGTTGATATTTTAAAATAACCAAAAATAATGTAATAAATTAAATTGTCAGAGGATTTTAAATTAGAACTGTACCAAGCAACTCTTTGGACCAAACAATAAAAGACTAAGCAAAGGTGGTCAAAGGGTGCTGAAAAGCTCAGACCAATGAATGACTGAAAGTCAGGAAGGGAAGAAAGAGGGAGAAATTCAGAATTGTGTTCTTTATATTAAATGGAAAGCAAAGAAGGCAGAAGAAGGTGGGGAGAGGAGGAAAAGAAAATTCCAGTGGCCCTGGGCACAATTAAAGATGTGCATATGATTGTGATGTATTTAATGACCTCAAAAACAAATGAAGGACTAAGTAACAAGCTAAAATGTAACCTGTTGCCTTATGCGAGCTGATAGAACTTCTGCTTTATGCCACAGTCATGTGTCAAATATTAGAAACATGTTAACCTCTAGGGCAAGAAAAAAGTAACCAAAATATAATAACCTAAAATACCTAAAATATTAATTTTTCAGGAAATAGATTTCTATTAAGAACTGCAAAACAAATTGTTAGCCATACCACCTCTTAAAGGCTTGTGGGTTTGAGATTTTAAACTCTGAACTTTAATTATAATTGTTAAAGTGGAGTTCTGTTTATAGGTCCCTCAATTTTGTCCTCGTGCTCTGGGGCCCTGCACGCTGTTAACACTCTGGCTCCAGTTCTATGATTAACTGTGATCAACCACCAGACCTTTGTCAGGTTGCTTTAGTTCTTTAGACTTCCATGTCTTCATTTATGGGCATGAAGTTCTACTGATTATATGTTAAAGTTTTGTTTACCGGTGACAGACCCAGATTTTATAGAAGGTTATTTTATTTAAAATGATGTTTGTACTTTTCTTCTTACTAAACTTATAATTGTTTTCCTAAATGTCATCATGCATTTAAATGACACAGATAATTCCTGTCATTCTACTAATCTAAATTGTTCCAAAGTCTTTCAAGAGTTTATGATTTTGTACTATAAAAATGACACACTTGTGTCCCAATGTCTTATTTACATATATATCTGAACTAAATTTCTTAATATTTTTATATTGTGATATTTTCTTTATACTGTAAGTCTCTGGCAAACTCTTAGCAAGCGTTTTAAGATAGTCATTTTATTGCTTTGTTCATGATGCTTTGTGCCACTGTTCATAACATGATGAGAATACAAGTGTTTGGTTTTTAAAGCAATAAATGAAGGTAAAATAACAATCAAAAGCAATGTGTTTTTGTTCATTATGCTACCACCTCCTAGCGAGGACTAACAGTCACTAATATTTATTGGGCCAATAAATCAAATCTCAGGTAGGTAACAGGTGGTTCATAGAGCCAGAGACTGCAAATACAATCGTTGTTTGTTGAAGTCTAGCATGTGGTTACAGACAATCATATCTTCTACAGACATCTTCTATAGGCAATGCTTAACACCAAAACACTACTTATTCTTTTCTAACTTCTTGAGCCTACAGTGCAGATGTTGTGCATTTTTGGAATGTGCCTCACCTTTCATGTCTTTCAGAGTACAGACTCTGGATGGACTAATTTCTTATTATCTCGTAGCTTACTATGTATATTTGTCCTATTGGAACGTTAAATTTTAAATCCTTCCATATAGACTGAACACTTATTAAGTGTGCATTTTTCCACATTGCTTAGCCAATATTCTAGAAATAGTGGGTGGTCAAAAATTGGAGGATGGATTTAAGTCTCTGGAGTGTATGGCCTTAGCCCTAGGGTTTAAAAAAGACCAGAAACATACACAAAATTTTGTTTTCTGGGTAAAATTCAAAAGCTAAAGCATCTGTAGGAAAGCCTTCTCACAAAATTCCTTTCTAATACCCTGGTTAAAAAGAAAAAGGAAAAAATATATACAGCTTTTCTAACAAACTGGATTTTTGAAATAATATTTTGTGAATATTTTATTCTACAATAGAATTTCTGAATAGGTTTTCATATTTGAATCAAGGAGCTGAATTATTATCTCCAGTTGCTGTGTTTTGTACTAAAAATCTTTTTTACCATCCAGAATGTTCATCTGCATAACTGTAACTGTCTTAAGTAATACTTTTTTACTCAAGCAAACTTGAAAAATACAAACTCTATCTTTATATTTCTGAAATAGCGTAAGTATAGTTTCTTAGCAGGTTATCTCAAATATATATTAGGTTTTATGAATGGGAAACACATAAGGAGATATATTTATTATATTGTGATTTATAGAGCTAATACTTACTGATATGTTGATGGGTGGATGGGGAGAGAAAGAGAAAGAACTGATAGACCTAGCTGGAATAAATTTCAAACAACAAACAACAACAACAAAAATCATGATGTATTATCATTTAGGACCCAATGAGAATTTATATAATCTCAATCTTGTTGTAAGCCATGATCATTGACAACAAACACTCTGAGTGCATATTATCTTATGATCACAAAGAAATAAATAATATACCTTCATTGATTCTAAGAAAGAATTAAGCAACACTTGGTCTAAATTTGAGAAAGAGTGGCTGCCATTTATGAAGCTTTTATCTAACAGCATTTTTTATTTGCAATAGGCTAAGACCTAAGCCATAATACTTTCCATTAACTACAAATGAGAATGTGTAAGAGGAGCTGGAAGGTTGCAAACAAAAGATTAAAATGAGTGACTGCCTTGCAGGATGGACCATAAAATCCTTTGATAATTGCATTCATTTTAAGATGAGCCATTCAAAATTGCTACCTGTCTAACCTGCAGAAGATGAACAAACTAGAAGCATGGAGATAAAAATGCTGGTTGTCCCTAAACAGGCCATTTTAATATCACTATAGTTGAGTTTTAGACACTCTAGGCTTACATGAGTGTTGAATATGCTTATTTTCTGGCTTTTTGCACTTATGCTACTTGCACTCTATGTAGAACTAGAACATTAATAACTATCATTTGATGTTGTCCAATATGTAAATGAGGTTTAAAACGCAGTGACCTCCTTCAGCCCTGATTACAGAGTGTGGGCCATAAGGTAGACAAATATGGTGCTAAAAGAAAAGATTACCACCTCATAAAATATGTAGCTTCAAAATATATATAAGACTAAACATCTACATAATTTATATACCTAGAATGTTGATAATTTATAGAACAGATAACTAATTTCATCATTACAGTAAATACAAAATAAAGTATCAACCATTTTATAAAATACTCCTTCAACGAATAAGGTAAAATTATCAATAAAACTGGAATTTATTTAAGCCATGTGCTTGCTCTCAAATCAGTATGAAGTCAGTATGAAGAAAGCTTTATTGCTAGGTTTATCATTATTCCAAAATAAGGTCTGTTGCTTTTTCCAAATATCTAATTCCTTTCAAACTTTCAGTAAATGTAGGGAATTTTTAAAATATTCAGTAACTGTCTTTTCAACAATAACAAATCTTGATTTTATAACCAAATTCACAAATAAATAATAATGAGTTGTCCTGAGACCAGGCATTTTTAAATGAAAGTTAATTTTTTAAACTCCATAACTGAAATAAAATTTTCTGCATACACTATTTTATTTTTAAATAAAGAGGAAAGAATGTCTCATGGCCAAAAATGTCTAGAAAATGCGGAGTTAAACAAACATACCCAAATTTCTTTACTGCAGGGCTTTTCAGAGCCTTTAATCTGCTAATAGTGAATTTTCAAGAGGAGGATCTAGTACAAAGTTCTCCCGACTTTCTTTGATCATAGAACTATCTTGGGTTCATTTTTCCTCCCTAGAAACAGTTTAGTATTTGATGTTTTGTAAATACTTCCCTGTGATATGTTATCATACATGTATCTTATAAAAGTATTATGGATCCTACCACATTTAACAATTTTTAGCACCAACTTCTTCATTGCTTTATAAAAGTTAGGGAAAACATTGATGTATTGGATATTCCACATCAAAAATAAGCCAGAATTGCTTTCTATGGGATTGAAAATTTTTATTTTGATAGCATCAATTAAGATAATATTAGAATAACAATTCATGCTTCCTGTGCAAAACTAATTTTGTAAATTCTTGTCTTAAGACTACAGTCAATATTCTAGAAATGGTGGGTGTGCAAAAAGAAAAGTGACCGGAAAGGAAGTAGAATATACCTCTAATGTATGAAATATCTACACTTACTTTTCATATATTTTTAAACAAGCATCATTGACTTGTTTTAAAGAGAATGCCAGTTGAAAATTACAAACAGGAAGGAGTCAGGCTACTTAGAAACAGGCACCCTGAAAACAGATGAGAAAAAGGGAGAAAGAAAACTTCAGAAGTGTACATTTGAAATAAGAAATGTGAGAGAACTGTTTGCATGGGTAAACATTATTTCACAATATAATAAACTCTAATTCATATCTGATAACATATTTCCTACTTAAAAGAATTAAGGTGGCAAAATACCCAGATAAAAGAAACATATCCACATCCTCTTTTGCATCTAGGAAGTAAAATAATTCTAGCCAATAAGATGTTGAGAAGAGAACGCTTTTCCTTTCTGAGGCAAAGGCGCTGTCTTTTGTCTTTTGCTTCTCTTTTCTACCTTCTTCCTGCCTGAGTCACAGATAGGATGCCTGGCATTACAGTGACCATTTTGCAGTCTTGAAGATAAAAGCCTCAGTCTAGGAACAGTGTAGCACACACATAGAAGGTGCCAAGCTTCTCAACATCACCTTTCAGCAGTGGTTTCAATCTTGCCCCGCCCACCTATAGCCTCTATGAGAACAGCAAACCTCCTATTTATTTAATAACTATGTACTCAGGTTTTTTATTACCTACATGTGGAAACTATTCCTACTAACATAGGCTCTAAGCCTATTACTGAGATTTCAGGGGACATCAATTCATGTATAAAATATTATTACTGAATGATCTTGGACAACTTTATTCCTTTCAGTATTTCTGATTAAAAACTGTAAGCAAGGAAAACCACTTCATAGTTAAAAACTTTCTATGTAAAGAGTTGAAGATTCCAAATTTAATGATAACATCTCAATAATTCAGAAAATACCAGAATCCACAAGGACTCATTCCATGAGATTTTCTCTTAGCTAAAGTTTTTCTTAGTGTATTTTTTCTTTTCTTTACCCTAAAAACTTTAATATGCAGTTGACTTCAAAAATAGTCATGCTCATTTTTAGATATCAAATTATTTTCATGAATGAAAGGATTAATTGGTATTTTCTTTAAGTTTAGAATTACTTTAAAGTTTCTAATGGTATTAATAAAAATCCAACTCTGTAATTTTGTGAAACTTTCAAGGCCCCATCACATTGCCATCACCATCCACATATTTTTCTGACACACCCCAAGTATCTGTGCAAGCAAATCCACTGGGCTACCTGCTATTCACTTTTACGAACTATGCTTATCCTTTTATTTCCATATGTTATAAATTAGCAGTATTCCAGAGCAATCTCATAATTTTGCACCTATCTCTCCAACTCTGGATTCAGTAAGATTCCATTGGTAGCTCAATACTAGTTGTACTGGTAATATTTGTATCACAGAAATTGTCTATTGCTGCAAATCAGATTCTCTCCTTGCTATAGCAGTTGCTAAGCCAGAACCATCACATCACTGAACAATATACACCATTATATTAAATTGTCATGCCATATGTCGCTCACTAATTAACCTTAGCATTGTTTAATTGCAGCTTTAGTACCATAAAGTCATCAGATTTACACAGAATGAAGTACAAGGATTATCTGTATATGAATGCTACAATAATATGCTATTGAACATATTATTTAGTAGATCTAAATGGGTTGAAAGGGTTTAATGAGATGGTAACAATGATCAGTTCCACTAATTTGTAAATTTATTAACGGCAAATTTAAACTGTGATCAATTTTTGTTAAAAATATAATCTTGAGGAAAAATAAAATTACTATTAGCTATAGATGTATAACTAGAAATAATAATGTGTTTTCAAAATGTAAGACTTCCTCTCAATTCCCATTTAAAATTTATATTTGACATAGGAAATTAAGTTCAACAATAGGCTGATTTTAGATCCCTTATGACCTATTTTTAATCCTAAGTGATTTTTTAAATATTCATAATGGTATACTGTAATTCATCCAAATTTTAAATTTCCCAGGATTGTTTTTATGGTTATGGAATAAAAAAGTCTGTATTATAATCATCTGCTGATCATTTTAAGACTCCTGAAGGAAAGGCATTATTTTGGTTGCCCTAAAATTCGGATTTAATTTTACAAAGGTAAAATAAAAATACATAACTCTACACTTAACTGGAATCTATTTTTTAAGTATGCAGTAGATTTTACATAATCTCATTAAATAGCTACTAATGCAATTTTTTAAAAACCTAATTGTCCAGATTAAATTAAGAGTGGCTTTAAATTGGGAACAATAAGGAAAATATCCCACACAGCAACATTGCATGCAAGAAAGTATAGATTTGTCCTATCAATAATTTCTTACCAACATAGTTATTTGTTTGCAAGTGAAGAAACAAACATTAGAAAACAGTTTATTTTTAAATTGGTTGGAACATAATATATATTTAAAAGAATTCTTTTGTAGACTTAAATATCAGAAGTGTTTAGCTTACAACACACTTGCTAAGTATTTTCGAGCAGTAAGTCCAGTATTAAAAGCTCAAGGCAGACTGTCTTAGATCAGTCAGATGGTTATGTGGTTTCTAATACTGGAAAATGAAACAGATTATACTTTTAGAAAAATGGATGCTCAATACATAAATGATGTTATCAACAAGAACCTGAAGCTAGCATTGAAAAGGTAGCATCTGATTTTCTAACATCACTTGGATGTTTAAATTGATTTAGCTAATATGCAAATATCTGGATTATAAAAAAATATCAAACCAGCTACCATGAACATATAAGGCACATTAGGCTTTTTTTCCTCATTGAATTTTTAACTATAAAATTAATTTTAATAAGTTTCATGAGGTTTAATGACTTTTGGGCTTTCTTTTTTTCCAAATAAATATCTTCTGAAATTATACTGTATTGTATCCAATAAACCAATAAAATATTTAAAAATAAGTGTATGCACTTCATATGCAGTTTAGTATCTAAAACAACTGAAGTATGTTTGGAAAGCATTCACCATTTTTGTTTTCAACTCAAATATCTGAATTAAGAAATATCAACATGAATGTTTTAAAATTTGGGACAGAAGGAATATTTTAAATATATTTTTTAACATCTTCATGATTGAGAAAATTTGAAGCCCTAATTGAAAATTGTAGTGATATGAAAAAAAAAATCAACATACATTTCCCTTAATGTGAATATTGATTTTGTATCTCCTTCTACAATAAAAATTTTCACCATTTTTTTGAAATCTCACTTTAGTAATACCATTCCAAAACATATCTTCAGTCAGTGTACTGAATTGCTAAATTCATATTGAAACACACCTCCCAGCACCCGCTTTCTCAGTACCAGTAATAGTAAGGGAAGCAGGGAAACACTTACCTAATTTTATTATGTTAAAATAATATTCAGGTGCATATTCTGAACCAACTTAGATGACAGTTGTAGCCCTAATCTGTTTATAATGTTTATCATGCCAGTAACATTCAAACCCTACAATTTCACCTTTGCTTCAAATATTAAGTCCATTAATTTAATAGGAAAATCTATTATAAATCCATTCACTTCATTTTATCATTTCAGGAGTAGTCAGACAAGGGCACATGAAAATGGGAAATATTTTAAAATAATTAATTAAGATTAAACATCTTTCATAAAGAATAACAGGAAACTAAGTTATATCCAGGCTGGGGAAGGGCAGAGAGGGTTAACGTCTACATATTTTTTAAAGTATTAAAACTAAAATTATGTTTGCA
This sequence comes from Mustela erminea, assembly GCF_009829155.1. Lineage (NCBI taxonomy): Eukaryota > Metazoa > Chordata > Mammalia > Carnivora > Mustelidae > Mustela > Mustela erminea. Next base: position 29,541,282 of record NC_045617.1, read on the forward strand.
TCTAATATATATTAGAATAAAAAGAATTACTATAGTTTTAAAATGCAGGTGTGCATAATTACCTCATTAATAGGATTTTTGTCATAAAGTTTGTCAGGTTAATTTCTGGGCTTCCAAACAAAACTCCGAAAGTATCTCTAGCAGAGATAACTTCACATTTTAAGAGTGTCCTCTTCATGTAAGAGTTAACCAGAATTATTTAAAACTATAGGTTTTGTAAAATCAATAGAATAGTTTGTATTGTCATTTGTTTTACTAATTCTATTTATATACAAGCACTTACTATTCAAATATAATATTGAAATTCCTATAGCAATTTGAAAGACAGATGATTTTTTTCCCAAAAACTATATATGTATATATACCCAACAGGATTGATATGAAAACAATTTTACTTGAATGATGTAATTATGTAATGGAATGTAAAAAATTATAGCAATTAAGGTGCTGTGACATGCTCTAATGAATGAAGTTACACTGGTTGATGACACTGTGTCTCCTACTCATTAATTATTTGGATAGATTGTATTATTTTACATAACATGATGAAATAAGTCATAAATTATCACTAAAATTACATCCATACATTTTCATTTAATATTAATGATATTTCCCTGAATCTATGAATTATAAAAAAAATTTAAAAATCAATAGCATTTGGGTCTCTAGAAAAGTTCATAATGTGGTAGAATTCTTTGACTATATGCAGCTAATAATTTTCAGGGGATGAAACTAAGCATCCCTAGAGAAATGGCTTAGAAAGCAAATAGGTTTATATGTTTATGAGGCAAATCTGCTCATGTGTGACTTGCTAATGTGTCCTGTTTAGGTGCCTAAGTGATTAGAAATATTTTTTAAGGTTTCTGATTTGCAATTCTAAAGAAAAAAGACATATTTTTTAAGTGTGGCAATTGAAGTAATTCTTTCAAAGTATTATAAAACTACATACTGCTAACATGTAGTACAAATATTTTATAGGAGATTCTTTTAAAAATATTACTTAAAAAGATAGCTAAGCTCTTGTTTTTTCTAAAATCTTAGAAGGAAACATGAAAGGTGAATTTAACATGATAGTCAAAGGAATCAAGTGATATAAATTCCTTTTCTGTTTTCTTCTAAATCTGTTTTATTTAAAGCTTCCTCCCTATAATAAGTTAGAATTTTAAAAAGTAGAATGCTAGCATTAAACAAAAGCGAAATATTTCTAACCTCATTTGCTAAGAGTAAGGGAGTGAGGTTATGTATTCCTATTCATTCCTTACATCAAAATGTAAAAACACAGTTACTAAAAAAAGAAACTCATAAATTAATCTCTCCATGTTCTCAGATAAAACCTGGCCACCGTTGACATGCAGTTTGTATTAGTTTCCTTCCTTTTCTTTCTCAATGACTTCTTCCACATAACCCACCAGCCCAGTACAAAACTATATAGGAAAGAGTCTATTGCAAAAGAACAGCTTTATCCAGGTAAAAATGTTACTAATTTAGGTGTCAAGCTTATTATTAAATTTTTACTATTAAAAAAAAATTACTAAAAAAATTGACCTATTTCTCTATATTTTTCAAGACACCTCTTTTTTTGTTTTAACAGAATACCCTCAATCATTGAGCAAAGACATACATACACACACATTATATGTGTATATATGTGTTATGTTTATATGTGTCTGTATATATACATGTATATACATATATGTATATAACATATACATATATGTTTATATGTGAGTATGAGTGGATATATATGTATCCACTCATACTCATATGTAGTATATAGATATACTATATAGATAGATATCGTGTGTGTGTGTGTGTGTGTGTGTGTGTGTGTGTGTATCTCCTAGTTTCAGATTTTAAACACCTTTCTTAGGTGACTGAGAACCGCCCAATGTCTGAGGGGACTATTTTTCTGGGGACTATAGTCAAGCAGGAACACAATATTGTTTTGAGAATTAACACACAAAAAACAAGCTGGGAAAATGGCTTCTTAACAAGGAATTCACAGTACCCTGCAGCTATAGAAGAGGTAGCTATCCAGAGATTGCAAAATAGGGAAGAGTAAGTGTATCAACTTGATAAAAAGTACTTGGTTCTCTTTATCTTGTTGGTTCTTAAGAGTCATCTCAAAGAATTTCTTTCTTTTGGTTAAAAAGAGAACCCTAAAACAAGGAAAGAAAAAGAATAGAGTAAGAGAAATAACCATTCACAGTATCGTTCTTATTAGCGTTTCAATCTGAATTAGCTAATAAGAAATGTATGAGATGTGGTGGCAACTGTTGAAGATGACACTACACTGCTTTTCCAAATCTTTCAAAGAAAAAAAAGTAATTTCTTACAAGACCACCACTTCTCAACAGGATGTCTGTGTGTGCGTGTGTGTATAAAAAACAGAATTACATATTCCATAAAAAATTCATTAAAAACAGAGGTATCTTTTTTGTTAGCAAATATAATAAGTTAATAAACATTCATCTTCAAGATTTTAGCATTCTTGAAATTCTGAACATGACTCTATATACTGCAATTTATTAAAATTTGTATCTGTTATTTACTGAGCTAGATACTGTGGAACTCCTAAATTGAAACAAATTATAGTTCTCAGAAGCTCATTGGCCAATATATTTATTGAGTGAACACACTTGCAAGGGCTAGACAGACAGCTTTTTCGCCTCTATAAGTCTTTGAATTCAATTTGGCGATGGAGGTGAGCAAAGACAAAGAGGCAAATGATTTATCCACAGTGTATGAAAAATAAAAATGGACTATCAGACTTCCGCTTTTGTGCTTGTATTTACTTTTGCCCTATCAAAAAAAATTATGTCAAAAAATAATTTTGGAAAGGAGATCAAAACTTCTAAAATATATTCAAGCACAATCAACCAGCTAAAAGAAAATGCCAACAAGCATTTGCTCACAGAAGACTACCCTCCCCAAAAAATTACTTCAATTTTAAATTGTTTTTTTCTCACTCAATTATTTTTAAATCTTTTTTCTTGTAAATGTCTCTCATAATTATGAAACTAAGAGGTGGAAAATATGTCATGCTTGAGGTTTTGTTCTTTTTCCTATGTAGATAATTTTAGTCAAAATCTCCACTGCCTTAATTATCTAGATACTATATTCTCCATAAGCTGAAAAGAAGTCACCAATTCAACTTACTTTCAATTAGTTTGGTTCTACTAATTATACAAATGGAATTTTGTTTTTTTTCTGGGTTGGTGACTCCATGTCTGTTTCACAACCATGAACATCATTGGAACCATTACAAATAAAGAGTTAAATCATTTTATAATAGATTTACCAAGTAATACTTATGAGAAAAAAACTAGTAATATAGAAGTAACCTCATTTCTTTGGAAAAGTGGTTTGAAAGTGCATTAAGTTTTAATCAATGGTGACTTTTAGGTCCATAATTGAGGTAGTTGTTAATATAATCAATTTTAATAATCACTTTCATATGTGTGAAAGGCACACCAGCAAAACAGCACTATTTCAAGCCAAATTTTCACTAAATTCTAGGAAAATTGTTACATGGAAAGAGGAATAACCAATAGGGTTTCCTGTAGTTTACTTAAGTAAACAAAATGACTAAAAAAAGTAAAAATCTATCTAAAATTGTGTTATGGAAAGGTAAAACTGAAATGGTTTTCTAGTCAGAGGTGGGCAAGTTGGTGGCAAAGGCACACAACAAAATTGGCATTTCATTTCATTGTGACAACAGTCTTTTTGACAGCATATTAGTTTAACATTGAACATCCCACCAAAACAGTTATCCATTTCCAAGTGCATAATAATTCATTGTTGCCCTTCACTGTACATTAAATGTCACCCATCACTGTGACAAGAATACAAAAGCTGTTGCATGCTAGACAGGAGCCTACATCAAAGCTGTTTATGCAAGCACTTTGGACATGATTTTCTACACTCAGTTAAACCATCAAAAACACTGTGTTTAGAACATCTTTACCTCTGAGTACCAAGAGAAATACAGAAAATTTTTATAAGTAGAACTTTCAGTAAGGCAATAGCCTTGTCATCTTGTGACCGCAGACCACATTACTGTGAAAATGTATGTCAAGACAGTCCTGATGGTCACTGTATTAATAAACCCTTGAGCAAATTTTAGGGAGACCATCTCCTACTCTCTAATCCAATAATACAATAGATGATATTCTATATTCTAAAAAATCATGCAAAGTCATTCAACCCCACAACGTACAAGAAACTCCTATATTCTTTTTAACTCAGAAAAACTAATGTTATGTACTTAACACATTGAATATTCTTTGATTTGTTATCTTTGCTAAGAAAGCCAGGTTAGTCAATATCACTTGCCTTCTTTTCCTCTTTTTCCTATATTTGATCATATTCACTTATTTATTTAAGTAACCTGAGAAATTTCTCTGTAATAATATTCTTACTAAAAAAAAAAAAACTTATATAGTATTACTTTTCTTCTCTAGTTTATTTGTATTTAATTTTAAAATGTCAATCTCAAAATAAAATATGCAATATTATTATAAGCTTAGTGAATTATTACTAAGGTTCCATCAATCCTGTTGGAGGGTAATGTGGATAGCATTGTGCTCTTCTTTTAAGTTTGGTCCTCAGTTATTTACCTCTATACCAAGCTACTAAGAACCCTAGACCAAGATTTACATGCTGAATTTCAAAATAGCTCTGTTAAAAGGAAAAAACAAAAACAAAAAAACAAAAAACAAAAAAACCCAAGAAACTCCAACATTATGGACATTTAAATTGACTCATTTTATAAATAGCATCTACTGCATCAATATTATCTGTTGTTTAATAAGGGAAATATTTGAAGCAAGGTGAAAAATACGTCTCCTTCTGAGTATAAAGGGTGGATGTCCTAACCAGACTCTTTATATGACTAACTGGTATCTCTATACTAATACACTTAGGTCAAAAGAAAATATAATATAAAGAGAGAGGGAAAAGGTTTAGGGACAAGTATGATTAAGTGCAAGATTGTCATGTACAAGATTTCTTCCTACTTCTCTGTCAGCCAAGAGCTATGGTTAGGATATCCAGGATAAGGCCATTCCATGTCTAGAATGCCAAACCTCAGGCTCATCCTTACTGTCAAATAATAGTTTTCCACTAATTCAGATAAGCATGCTGATTATGTCATTATGCTATAAACATATTCTATTAAATAATTCTATTTAATAGAATTATTAAATAATAATATTTATTATTTATTAATAATATTAATAAACGCAAGTGTTTGCAAGAGACCATAGGTTATAAAAGCATACCAAGACAAATAAGACCACATATCTCTTAATACTGGTTAAAAAAAAAAAAAACTTAAAACATGTTAAGTATTTGTTAGATAAATCTTTTTCTTATATAATAAGGGTGAAGGGAAATTTTTATTTTTTTTAATTTTTTTGAAGATTCCTTTTATTTATTTGACAGAGAGAGACAGTGACAGAGGGAACATAAGCAGGGGGAGTGGGTGAGGGTGAAGTAGGCTTCCCATTGAGTAAGGAGCCCAAGGTGGGGCTCTATCCCAGGACCCTGGTATCATGATCTGAGCCAAAGGCAGAGGCTTAATGACTGAGCCACCCAAACGGCATCACAATAATAATCTACTTTTAAATTTAAGTTTAGAAAAAATAAATTCCAACAATTATGATCAGTACTTTATTATAAAATTTTGTTGTTGGCATGGTATTTAGTACTTTGTGATTTTCAGTGAGAAGGAAACATATATCTGAGAATTTTTTAAATTTAATTTGTCTTTCTTTTTTTCCATGATCATTATGGAGATAAAGACAAAAAATATAAAGATAAATAAAATGTCATATTTATTTTGATATCAGTAATAATGTTATTAAGTTCATCAGTGATCTCTACACGACATAAGATACAGTATTCATGCATATGTTAAAAATCAAAATACTATGGGGTGCCTGGGTGGCTCAGTGGGTTAAACCGCTGCCTTCGGCTCAGGTCATGATCTCAGGGTCCTGGGATCGAGTCCTGCATCGGGCTCTCTGCTCAGCGGGGAGCCTCCTTCCCTCTCTCTCTCTCTGCCTGCCTCTCCATCTACTTGTGATTTCTCTCTGTCAAATAAATACATAAAATCTTTAAAAAAAATCAAAATACTACATTTATTATGAATTGATAACAAATATCATAATACCATTTAAATTAGGAAGATAATTAAGTTCTGCAACTGAAACATGGCCATTTTGTCTGCATTTGCACATCATGAACTGCTTTCATGGTAACAAGAGTTCAATACACACCGGAGTGGATTTTTCTTATCGCAGTGAAGAAGATTAAAATTTTATAAGTTAATTTGGCTTTGGTGTTTCAGTTTAGAAGTTAAATAAATTCTATTCAAAAGTTTTCTTAAAAAAAAAGAAATTTTCTTTTAATCTGAGTTTTTAGTGTGTTGTTTTCAATTTAGTAATATTTATACAAGATTATTTTAATATTGAGAATTGAACAAAATAGTTCTGAGACAATCTGCAAATAATCTATTTTCATATTATGCATATTTACCAAGATACCTAATATTATTTATTACTTAATATAGGCTATCCAACATTGTTTATTATTTAATAGAATATATGTTCTTTCATCCATAAATGAATATATTATACTTAATTTTTGAAATTGTATGAGACTGTTCTCACATTGTTGAATAAGATGTTGAAATAGAATCACTTTCAAATTCATTCATTAATAACTATTAATAAAATATAACAGGAGTATTCCAGAATTTAATGACACTAAAAAATGGCACACAAGCTAATGTTATGTTCTCAAAAATGGCATGGGCTTATCCATTCTGAGTAAAATTAGTACCGGTTACAATAATTACACAGGTGTTATATTGTTATTTTGTTGGATGGTTTATCAAACTGAGAGTTAAAGAAATATTTTGAAAATTAGATGAGTGCATAACCAATCCACATGCCTCTATTTGCAAATGTACTTTTCAGCTGGAAAAGAATTCAGATGTTTCAGTATTTGGTATTGAATGTAATCTCAGAAGATTTGGGCTCAGGAAATTAGTAATATCTGAAATTCCTAATACGAATTTGAGGTAACTCAATAGTCTCTATCTAAGGTCCCCTGGAAACTACAGTAGACTTAACTCAGCTTGATTGATGCCTACACAATTGCCTCAGAATGGTCTCAGGACATTTACCTCTCGGTTCTGATTTTGTCCTTCTTGGGAACTTTCGTTAATTTGATTAAGAAGGAGCAGGTGTACCTGCAGAGAGCAAGAAAGGCTTTCTCTGTACTTTGGAGTATTTATTTTTCTGTCTGCCTGTGGGCAGGCTGTAGAGTTCTCCAGCCACTGAATTATTTACACTGTAATCCTTGAACTTGTTTCTGTGAAGACATATAAAACAGGACGGGTTGTATTGGTCACTATAAAAATATATGTAACTGATGCTCAAAATGAAAAGGTTGTTTTGTCTTCACAAGACATGGAAAAAACTGGAGCTAAAAATTTATGAACTTCATACTTCAAATTCTCTTTTTGGGGAGAACTTTAAACTTCAAATCAAAATTATAACATGATTTACCATACAGCTACAAATGTTATATGTACACATGGTTCCAATATAAATTTTACCCCAATGCAAATTATAATTGTCTGAAAGACTCATGTGTTAATATTAAACCAGTTAGGTAGAAAATTATAAATTTTTATGGCATTTATATGTACATATCAAAAAATCTGTGTATAACTATAAAAAAGTACATATATCAAAATACTATGCTACTTCTAGAAGTGATTTCATTCCTTTTTTAATTGAATGAACTAAGTGTTTTTTTACTGCTAGGAACAAATACATGACTGCATTGAGAAAAGAGTAAGTTCAAGAAAGGATAAACATCCTTAGTAATAAATTTTTCAGAAGAACGTATATAATTGAAAAAAATAACCCTCATACTTAATATTCAATTTTGATGATAGAGCCAAAAATATCTGTAGTTATACATTAAATTTATTTTGTGAAAAAAATGAGAAATTTTATGTGGAAAATAATTGTAGTCTTTTTATAGTTAAAATGCTTATTTTTAATTAGTCATGGTTCATTAAAAAAATCCTCCTTTTAAATTTCACCACTTTGGTTTTTTTCTTACGACTGATTTATTAGTTCAAACTAATAAAATACATTATTTTGTTCTCTGGCACAAGAGAAGTCTTCAAAATGAGGAAATACTTTTTATGTCCTAATGATTTGGACTGCTTTTAGCTTCTGATTAAAAAGAGTAAACTCTACCAAACTTATAGCTTACTGACACAACCAGCATGCTTTCTGCCAAAAAGGCAGCATAGAATATTTTCACAAGTTATGGGATTCTTCAGAGTTCATTATTCTTCAGCACCCCAAGGGAAATAAAGAAAAAGAAAAGTAAAATTATTGTGACTTTTGACAATTATTAGTTAGAAAAAGGAGGTAACAATTGCCAAAAAAATCACAAAAGTGAGCATGTTACCTGGCTATGACAAAGAGCACACAACTGACACCCAAGTAAGCCAGCAGAATATACATCCAGATATCAGGGGAGAGAGGATTCAGGAAGGAGAAGACGCCTGGGTTTGTACCATTGGGTTTGCGGTACAAAATACTTATTCCAAGTGTCATAAAGGGCTTGGAAAAGTCGATGACCTTCTCTCGAACGTAGGTAATAGCCAGTGGGGCAACTGCAAGGTCAGCTTTCTGTATAGAGAAACAGAAGAAAGGAGGGGGAAATTGGTTCTAAGTGTCAAGAAAGAAGTCAGTATCCAAATCAAACAAAACAAACACTTCACATTTGAGAATTGTCTAAAAAGTATTACATTAACATTTAAAGCATTCTTGACTCTGAATGGAAGCATCTGTTTTTTCTGCTACTCATTTCTATGTCCTTCTAGATTAGCAAACCAACACTTACTGCACATAATAAAGAGAAAAACTGTACAGAAAAAACGGAAGAAACTATTGTACCTTCAGTACCTGAATTGTTATGCTATGGGATCGTCTCATAATTATTTTTAAACTAAACTCAAAAAAAAAACACAGTATCGGTTATGACTTCCTAAATACCTTGGTCAGATTCTAAATAGTAGTAATAATAATATCTACTTCAAATTATTTAACTGATAATCAAGAATCATGTTTTCCTGGTTATAGGTACAGTTAAAAGATTTTAGTCTTTGAATAATTAACATTTTGAAAATCATCTTTTAATGTGATTGTGTTTACGGCCCCTGAGTTTTGTTTTTATCCCTCTAATTTGTTTTATATTATTTAATGAAAATCCTTGCAGCCTTGCCTAAATCACATCAGGAAATGAGTTTTTCAATTTTCACGAAGTTGCTAATTTTCCACGGTAGCTTAAATATGTTAAATTGCTAGTGCTCTTCACTCATCATGCTATAACCACCTGTCAGGATGAACTTCAGCTCTAATATATTGAAAGAAATAATTATAATATTTTAAAATAATAAAGTCACCTATTCCCATACATGACAGGAAGCTATATTTCTACATTCATTTTATTTTCATAAACTCACTGGGCTTTCAGAAAATAAGTAAGAAGTGCTCCTTGTAGTGAGCTACAGAGAGATGTATGAAATAATGAAATTGGGCCTCCACAGTTTCCTTACCTCAAGGATTGTTAGAGAACTTAAAGAGACTTCTCTAAGAAGATACCTTCATTGACAATATTATTCCGGGTATGTGTTTGTGGGCATCTGTGTGCTGGGTGTGCTGTGTGTGGGGAAGAGGGAGCAGTCAGATGCTTGAATAGAGTATCTTTGAGTAGCAATGGAGAGAGAAAAACATGTCTCTAAAATCTAGGAGGGGAGAAAACAGGGTCTTAAGGGCTCTGGAGAAGGGATCATCATATTTCAAATTCATAAATCAAAGAAAACAACAAGTTAGCAATAATAATAGCTAATGTTCTTTAAGCATCGGCTATGCAACAGGCACTGTGCTAAGAACTTTACATGAATTGTCACATTTAATCCTTACATAATCCCACTATTATTCCCATTTTCAGATAAGGAAACTGAATCCATGAGAAGTCAAAAACTTGTTCATGGTCAAAGAGCTAACTGAGCATTGGAACTAAAACATAAACCCCAAGCTTTTGGAACCTCTGCCCAAAACTAATCATGATATGCACCTCAGATGCCAGAAATGGAATCATGGAGACATTCCTTCATTCATTTATCAAGGAGTTTATAGAGATGAAAAAGGGAATACATAGAAGCAAGGAGCATGATCACTAGATTACAATTAATGAGAATTTAGAAGGTGAGGTGAAGAGTTTAGGCTGATGGAATATTTTCCACAGGAAGAGAGCATTTCCTCTAAGACAGAAGGGAAGGACATACAGATGGTTTGAAAAAGTAAACAAGTTTGTTAGAGAAATAAAGCAGGGAAATAAAGTAATCATTTAAGAAACAAAGATTCTAGTAAAAAATAGACATGAAATGGTGGTTTGCTCGTGTTTAAGGGGTTGATTATACAGCCCAGTGTACCTATGTGCCACTTTGCTTTGTAACCTCTCTCATCCTAGGCACAAAAAAAGAATTTCAGGGACACCTGGGTGGCTCAGTTGGTTAAGCCACTGCCTTTGGCTCGGGTCATGATCCCAGGATCCTGGGATCGAGTCCCGAATTGGGCTACTTGCTCGGCGGGGAGCCTGCTTCTCTCACTGCCTCTGCCTGCCTCTCTGCCTGCTTGTGTGTACTCTCTCTCTCTATCTCTGGCAAATGAATAAAATCTTCAAAAAAAAAAAAAAAAAGAATTTCACCACATGTCAGGCATATAAGTGTATATACTTTAAACAGCTAAAATATTTTTAAATTCATGATAGGTACCAACAGAATTTAGGAAAACAATTAAAATAACATATGCTAAGACAAAACTACTACACTGTTCCAAAAACGTTGTTCAATAGGCATATATTAATATGACTGGCTAGACATACACCAAAGTTCATTTTGTGTTATTTTTTAAAGATTTTATTTATTTATTTGACAGAGTGAGAGAGAATACAAGCAGGGGGAGCAGTAGAAGAAGAGGCCGATTCGGGATTTGATCCTAGGACCCTGGGATCATGACCTGAGCCAAAGGCAGACTCTTAACTGACTGAGCCACCCTGGCACCCCAACATACACCAAATTTTAAATATTTTTATTTATTTATTTATTTAGAGAGAGAGAGCACACACTCGTGCATGAACAGGGCAGAGAGGAGGGGAAGAGAGGGAGAGGAAGAGAATCTCAAGCAGACTCTGTGCTGAGCGCAGACACCAACATCGGGCTCCATCTCAGGACCCTGAGGTCACGACCTGAGCCAAAACCAAGAGCCAGGCACTCAACCAACTGGGCTACCCTGGTGCCCTGACATACACCAAATTTTAAAATTTACTTAGCATTGCCTAAAATACAATTTCTATTCCAAATACAAAATGGAAAAAAGACAAAACATTACACAGTAAAATATTTTCAATGATAAAAATTCAAAAAATTCAATGATAAAAACTCAAAAATTCAAAAAAAATTGAAACCTAAGTTACAGACAGTTTTAGACATTTACTTAAAAGAAAATAAGCACATCAACAGACTGTGGTACATCCATATGACAGAATATTATCCAGCAATAAAATGAAATTAACTATCAAGGTGCGAAAAGACCTGGAAGAACTTTAAATGCATACTGCTAAGTGAAAGATGCCAGTCTGAAAATGTTCCAGTCATATGCTGTGCTTCCAATTATATGACATTTTGGAAAAGGCAGAATTACACAGCCAATGAAAAGATCTGTGGTTGCCCAAAGGACTCGGGGAGCAGAGTGACAAATAGGTGGAATGAGAACATGTTTACGACAAGGAAACTATTCTGTAAGAAATAATAATGGTGGGTACGTGACACCGTGCATTTATCAAAAACCATAAAACTGTACAACACAAAGAGTGAACCCTGATGTAAACTCTGGACTTTAGCTAATGTCTCAATACTGGTTCAACGTTAACAAATGTACTACACTGATGGAAGCCGTTAATAATAAGGGGAAGTGTGGAGGTGGGTAGAACGGGAGAAGGTATAGAAACTCTACTTTCTGTTAAAATTTTTCTATACACCTAAAACTGCTCCAAAAATATCTATTTTTTTTAAATAACAGGTTGTTTTAACCATATCCTCAATTAGTGCTATTTAATGTTATGTTGATTAAATTAATTAGAACTTAGTTGTTACTACTAATAGTAAAAATACAAAACTTATCAAACATCAATTGTCAAAAAAAACAGTCTCTAATTACACACCAAATATATTTCTTAAATTCATTTAAACAATCAGACCTCTGGATTATCTCGTAGCAGTAAAGAACATTATTGATACATAATAGCATTGTCAATGAATACAATCTAACTCCATTACAAGTTTATTAATAATATAATAGTTTTGAAATATAATCAAAATGATGTATTGAAAATGTTTAAAATGACAGATGTGCTATTTTCCCATCAACTGCCATGTTATTAAAGACTAAGCCATTGGAGAAAAGAGCCTGATGGTAAATTGCATAATCCAAGAATTTTATCTCTGTCTGTAAAGGTTATGATTCCATGAACATAGATTTAGTAATTGGCATTTCATTTTGTTTTAAGACTTTAAGTTTTTATTTAAGTTCCAGTTAACATCCAGGGTAATATTCATTTCAGGTGTACAATATAGAGATTCAACAGTTCCATTCAACATCAGGTGCTAATCACAACAAGGGCACTCCTTCTCCCCACGGGTGTTTTATTTTAAAGAATAAAATAAAGATGAAAGTAATCAAGTAATCTTGCATTAGGAAAAGCCAATGGTCAAAATTGTTTGAAAAAATCTATTTCAGCCAAAGAAAAACATATCAGTTACCTGTTATGTGTCATACGAATAGCACAAAGGAAAGGAAGAGCTCAATTCTACCTGATCCAGTTGGTGAAGGCTTTACCAAATGATTACACTTGTGTTGTGTTATGAAGAAAGTGTCTGAGATGACAAAGGTCTGAACTGAGAAGGTGGCAACAGCAGGGGAAAAAAGTCTCATGAAAGTGGCTTAAATTAAATGTGTCCATTATGGGCCAAGACGATATTCTTTGCCCCTATCATTTCCATTAATCCTTACAACAGTTCCACCAAATTTCTAGTGTGATTTTCTCTTTACAGATGAAAAATTCAGAGTCATGAGAGTATAAGGAATGTATATTTCCAAAGATGACTTAATCATATTCATTTCTCACTTTTTTCCTGTGCAATCAAATTCATCATAACTATTTCTTCTGCTATATTGTTTCTGTATTTCCTTGACCAAAATGATCTTCCCAATCCTCTACTATACACATTCTATAGAACACACTCTGGTTCTTTTCCTCTTATGTAGCCCTCTTTGAACAATCCATACACATTAATTTCTCCTGAGTGAATTTTTATAGCACTTGTAAGCTTAACCATGTAATTTAATTGTAACTATATTTACATTGTGTTGTTTCTAATGTTTTCACATACAAGTCAACTAATATGAGAGACCTGAACATAAACATTCTAATTGTGTTGTCCCTGTTCCGGAGAGTGCAGGCACTTGGGAACCTGCAGCCGTGCCCTTCAATCAAAGCACATAGCTCTGAACTGAGAAAAGGGTGAAGAATCCCTCTCTGGAAATTTCACAAGGATGCCTGGGCTGCAGCTATCTTATTAATATATTTTTATTTAATATTCTATCATTCAATGTGAAACTCTTAAAAATTGTTTTATGATATTAATCAATCTAGGAGTGTCTGGGTGGCTCAGTCAGTTAAATATCTGCCTCTGTTTGACTCAGGTCATGTTCCTGGAGTTCCAGGATTGAGTTCCCAGTCAGGCTCCCTATTCAGCAGGAGTCTGCTTTCCCTCTGACTCTATCCCCTCTCATCCGCTCTCTCTCTCTCTCTCTCTCACTCTCAAATGAATAAATAAAATCTTTAAGAAAAATAATCAATCTAAAATCCCTAGGGCATTGGACAAAATCTGACACCAAGGAATTGTTTGGTAAATGTTTGCTAAGTACAGCTTCAACTTACTAAAATACAATTTAACTAAAATATTCAAAGAAAATCACTCAGAATTTCAAAGTAAACTTTTTTCCTGATCTCACTCTAGAAATAAAAAAGCCATAGCCAAACTATGGAAAGAACCTAGATGTCCATCAACAGATGAATGGATAAAGAAGAAGTGGTATATATACACAATGGAATACTATGCAGCCATCAAAAGAAATGAAATCTTGTCATTTGCGACAATATGGATGGAACTAGAGCGTATCATGCTTAGTGAAATAAGTCAAGTAGAGAAAGACAACTGTCATATGATCTCCCTGATATGAGGAAGTGGTGATGCAACATGGGGGCTTAAGTGGGTAGGAGAAGAATCAATGAAACAAGATGGGATTGGGAGGGAGACAAACCATAAGTGACTCTTAATCTCACAAAACAAACTGAGGGTTGCCGGGGGGAGGGGAGTTGGGAGAAGTGGGGTGTGTTATGGACATTGGGGAGGGTATGTGCTTTGGTAAGTGCTGTGAAGTGTGTAAACCTGGTGATTCACAGACCTGTACCCCTGGGGATAAAAATATATGTTTATAAAAAATAAAAAAATTTTAAAAAAAAATAAATAAATACAAATCAACTTAAAAAAAAATAATCTGAAGGGGTGCCTGGGTGACTCAGTTGGTTGAGCAGCTGCCTTCGGCACAGGTCATGATCCCAGGGTCCTGGGATTGAGCCCCACATCAGGTCCCTGCTCAGTGGAGTGCTCTGCCTCTGCCTGCTGCTCTGCCTACTTGTCCTCTCTATCAGTCTGTCAAAAAATAAAACCTTTAAAAAAAAAATCTGAAATCATTCATATCAATAAATTCCAAGTGGAATTTAGTATATCCATTATTCATGAGCAAAAAAACACTGAATGATGGAGTCTCTGACATTTTTTTGTTCTGCATTTTGGGGATATAGATTTCTTGATTTTAAAATAACTAATACCTTTTAAAAATATAATATAAATGAAAACACTTTATTCTAAGGCAATCACCCAAATGTGAAAAATATTCTATTATATTCTATAATCTTTATAGTTATACATTAAAACATACATAAAAAAAGGAAAAATCCACAATACTACTCAAACTTAATGTTACTGTATATTTATCAATCAAATAAGAATCTCTTGAAAAGACAGAGAGAGAATGAATGGCTTCTTTGAAACAAATTTATATTAAAAGTTTCAAAATAGGGCGCCTGGGTGGCTCAGTGGGTTAAGCCTCTACCTTCTGCTCAGATCATGATCTCAGGGTCCTAGGATTGCACACCACATCGGGGCTCTCTGCTCAGCAGGGAGCCTGCTTCCCCATCTCTCTCTGCCTGCCTTTCTGCCTACTTGTGATCTCTCTCCCTCTGTCAAATAAATAAATAAAATATTTTTTTAAAAAGTTTAAAAATAGAAAATACAAGCAACTCAAAATAGTATTTAAAATCTCATGTTATTTCTTGAACCTAGAAAACATTTACACAATTTCTTATTATTGACTGAAGGTATTATTTCACCTGTATATTTTCTGCTAAACCTTTTTTCATTTCCCAGTTTACATGGTATGGGATCACAACCAGTGGACTAAGAAAAAACTACTATCACTAAGATGAATGACTGTGAACTATAGGGAATCTTTCTAATGGAATTGTGAACTTACAATTCTGCTCTGTGAACTGTCTTCAGGGGATAAAGGATTAAGCACACTGAATTATCAGGGTCTGTTTTAAAATAATAGGTAAGTTATAACAACTGTAAATAATCTATGATATAAAATGTTTTAGTATGATCAGTAATCAATAATCATATAATCAAATCAGTAATCAATCGGTAATAAAATCTTTTTTAAAAAGTATTTATATTGATATAATAGCTAGTAATTATTGGTGTTGCATTGTATATCTTTACAATTTAGTCTCTAGCAAAAAAAAAATTTGCAACATCTTCTTTGGGCCCCATGACTAATAAAATTTCCTGAGTCTATATTGTTATTTTTTTTAAGATTTCATTTATTTATTTGACAAAGAGAGACACAGCAAGAAAGGGAACACAAGCAGGGGGAGTGGGAGAGAGAGAAGAAGGCTTCCCGCTGAGCAGGAAGCCCGATGTGGGGCTTGATCCCAGGGCCCTGGGACTATAACCTGAGCCAAAGGCAGATGCCCAACGACTGAGCCACCCAGGTGCCCCAAGTCTCTACTATTTAATAATTAAGTTTTGTGAAGGTTTAACTATACTGGTTTATTTAATATCTGAAAAATTTTGAGGTATGAAGGAACTTAAATCCTGCCATCTATCTTGAGTCATTCATTCACGAATTTATTAAACAATTCACTAAATTATTCAACAATATTTATCTTGGGTGACAGTTCTATGGGTGTTGCTGTTCCAATGTTCATAGCACTGGCAGAGCCAGACAAAGTGAACCAGAAGACAGACACGAAGCATGAAAAAAATTAGAGGATGTAATTTCAGGAAGTAAAGAATGTTAAGGAGTGAAGGTAAAGCCTGATAAGAGAATCAGAGTGTGACTAAGAAGAAAGGCAGGCACTCTTTTTTATCAAATGGAGAGAGGAACCTGACATTTGAAACGTCAAGGTCCTGACATTTGAGTCCAGATTACAGTCAAGTCAGAGATAAAGCCCTGGCAGGGTCCGAGCAGAGTTCCCCTGGTGGAGGAGATTGTGAGCCAGGAAAGCTCTGGGGTGGGAAGCAAGCGAGCTAGAGAGCAACAAACAGTGTCTCTCACTCTCCTGACCTCCTCCCCCATTAATCATTCTGTTGACCCTCTCCAGAAAATCCCACTGATTATAGAAACATTGTATGAAAAGACACTCCAACCATAAACAAAAGATGTCAGATTTAAGAGAAAATTTGTGTCACTGCACTTCTAATGGCATTCTCCGTGTGTTTCTTCCACTAAAATAAAATACCATTTTGATTTATTCTCTTATCTTTATTCTATAAATGTGATCTCTACAAATTATTGTGTTCAGATTCAACTGCAAGAAAACTACTTGTGCCTTAGAATTTGTTAACATACCTACCTACTTACCAATTAAAAGTTTAATCAAAACACTGATTCCATGATGTTGTAACTCAGCAACATATAATAATAACAAAAGAAAAAGAAGATTATATTGGCAAAATATTTCTGAACCTGTGACATGACCTTGTTCTTACAATACCTATGTGATCTCCTGCCTGTACAAAAATCTGCTGTTGATTAATAAGAACAAATTCTTGCCTTTCTGTAAGTATCACTGGGAAACAGCAATTTCTTTCTTGAGTATTTGATTTTCCAAATAATTCAGGTATAATAACTGAACTTAGAACACTTCCTTATGTTTGTTAACAAAAATTGAGGTCATTCTCATATTTGCTCATGAGATTTTAGCAATATATCATCACCATGTATTTAAGGATGCTTGGGTAACTCCGGTAAATTTGAATACAAAGGTTAAGCAAAAAAGAAAGAACAACAACAAACAAAAAACAACCTGCAAAGTAACAAACAAAAGCCTTTCCAATAGTAGGTACTTGCAGTTCCAATAGTGTTTGATAGTAGGAAACTGGATGCAAATAATAATAAAAAGTTCTAAGAAAAAGGTTGGAATATTCTATTATTTTATCCAAACTACCCTTCCTTCCTTCTTTCCTTTCTTTCCCTTTCTGTTTTTTCTTTCTTTTAAAATTAGAGAGAATGAGTTTGTTTTTTGTTTTTTGGTTTTTTTTTTTTTAAGAGCATGTACAATAAAATTAAGTGTTAAATAGCAGGATTTCATAGAAGGATCAAATAAAAGAATTTAGGGTAGAGATCGTAAGCAAAGACATTTTTCTACTGAATGGAAGTGGACCACCAATTCCAGGCTGCAAGAGCCTTAAATATACCCCTAATACTTAACCCTGGAATGTCAATACCTAGAATTATTTTTAGGAAATAATTTTAAATTCAGAAACAGGATAATATACAAAGGTATTCCTCCAAGATCACCTGTAATCTGGAACTGTAAATAGTCTACATGACTCAAAAAGGATATGCTTAAAATATCAGGGCATAACAATAAAGAATTACTATCCATTGTTAAATAGAATTTTATGATGTCTCCAACAAAAGAGAATGGACACTGATAATGTCAATGAATATAAAAACTTACAATATTAAACATGAATTCATCTAAATAAATACATAATAAGAGGAGGAATCTACAAATTAAATGGGTCTTGAGATATATCAACCAACCACAAAGAGAATTTTTAGATCCCAATTTAAACAAGTAATTTGTAATGAGTGAGTAAATAAATACTATGAAGCAATCAGAATCAGAAAAGTGTAAATAAATACTGTTGGTTGAGTACTTGGTGTCATTAGGAATCGTATTTTTTTTCCCCCTGTGGGATAATGACAATGTGGCCATTTAAAAAATATATTTTTTAGTCCCTTTTTAGTGATATATGCTATTTATATATGAACATATGAAAAAATATGACATGATAGGAAGTTTAAGAATTGCTACAAAATATCACAGGTGGCAAGAAAATTGGTGATTTGAGATAAAATGAGATTAGTGAAAAGCTTTCTAAGACTCGAGGGTTGGTGATATGTACCTTGCCTCCCACTTTAATTTTCTATTTGCTCATGTTTGAAAAGTTCGATAATATAATCAACCTTTTAAAAGTATAAAATCAATAATGGAAAGAAATTGAGCAAACTCAATTTAGTAGTGTAGTAGATAGTAGATAGTAGTGTCTATCAACAGTTGTAGAATTATGGTCTTACATTTTTTCTAAATTTTATTATTTTTGTATAAGGAAATATCTGTTATATAAAATATATCACTAATCAAATAAAACACAATTACAATAAAGTAAACCCATAAAATTTTTTTAGCCATTATGTTTAAGAATATAAAGATCGAGATACACGTGCAAAGAGCTTATTTGACCTAAACTTACAGATTAACTTCAGTAAAAATACAACTATTCTCTGAAAATATACTATTAAATCATGAAATAGGGAAATAAATTATTGTTTTACTTTAATTTAATTTCTGAAATTAAAGATGATTTATTTGCATTTTGAGGATAAGGAAAAATAAGCTCCCCTACTTTTTTTTTTTTTTTTACGATTTTATTTATTTATTTGACAGAGAGAGACAGCAAAAGAGGGAACACAAACAGTGGGAGGGGGAGAAGCAGGCTCTCTGCTGAGTAGGGAGCCTGATGCAGGGCTCAATCCCAGGACCCTGAGATCATAACCTGAGCCAAACATAGATGCTTAGAGTCACCCAGTTGCCCCAAACCCCCCTTTCAAAAATATTTTAGTCTGAATGATTCAAATGGAACCTCTGATATCAAATATTAAATAACATGTTGGAGAAAATTCTACCATATTTCAAGACTACTAATTTTTGTATTTTTCATACATTCATGTAGTTTTTCCATGTAGGATTAAGAGGGATCAATAATCAATCAGATTATCTTTCTGTAGATGTAAAAAAAAAAAAAAAAAAGTAGAACAAAGAGTAAATTATAAAGTAACAAATACCCATGATTTTAGAAGGTAATTACTATTCCTTCACGGGTTTAAAAATTTCACATAAATATATGCCATAGTAAAGTAAAATCAGCTTTTATTTTCTCAGCTGTGAAATAATATGACAGGATCTATCAATCAGTATTTACTGGTAGACTAGACAAAATGGGGATGCAAAAACAGTTGGGCGTGATCCCTCCCAGAGCTTATATAGAAGTCCTTGAAGCAAAAAATATTGAAAGGAACTATAAGAATGCAATGAATTATATAAGGAAGAGAGCAATGGAGTGGCTAAAAGAAGATTCACGGGATATTTGAGACTTACACTGTGAATGAGAAAAACCAATATAGCAGTTAATAGGCTTAGATTCTGAATCCATTAGCAATCCAAACTTTCTAATCAAGAGCCACAGCTTGTTTCCATAGTTGGTGGCCCAAAAGAGGAGTATATTTAATCTGCCAGTCTAGCTTTCCAAAGGGAAGACTAAAACCCAAGCCACTGGCAACAGCTCAAATCATAGCTAGAGTTATAACTAATGGCCTTGATTGAGCTCTGCCCACCAATAAGAATGATCCTGTCCAGTTTTGGTTTGGTATAGCTAGCACTGATGCTGGATAGCCATAGGAGCCAGTGAACACCATCATGTTTCAACTTGTCAGGGAACCAAGCCCAGGCATTTAGAAGAACCTCTATGAATCAAGGTTCCTATTAAGTCAGCAGCTGTTTATTTCATGCTGTGGGTTGGGGATAAAATCACCATGAAGAGGTAGTTAACTTTTTCATGCAAAGTCCAGATGTCACAGCTGCCTAGCTGGTTGAGTTCTTGAATATACTATATCATTTCGATAAGAGAAACTTTTGAGATCTTGCCCACCTTATTAGTTATAAAGTCAAAGTTGTCCTACCTCAAAATAGGCTCATGAGGCCATGGAATCACAAGATTTCTGTGGATCAGTCATTTGGAGTAGCAGCAAACTAATAGCTGCTTTTTAAAAGGGGTTGACATGGTAACTATGTCTAAAAAGTGATTATTAGTACAGAATCTGAAGGAGAACTACAGGTACAGGATAACAAAAGGCACATCATCACAGAAGGGTCCTTAGAGCCATGGGTCCCAAAAGTACTAGAACTTTTCTACCTGGAACTGTTTATGATTAGGAGGATCTTCTCTGAG
The DNA here is from genome assembly GCF_009829155.1 of Mustela erminea. Classification (NCBI taxonomy): domain Eukaryota; kingdom Metazoa; phylum Chordata; class Mammalia; order Carnivora; family Mustelidae; genus Mustela; species Mustela erminea. The sequence goes on from NC_045617.1 coordinate 29,562,088, forward strand.
CAAATTCCAGCAAATCCTCAGTTATCATCTTTTTAAATATACTTCCTTCCATTTTCTTCTGGAACTCCTACTAGAGACATGATGGAATTTTTCACCCAATCCTCCTCCATGCTTCTTAGCTCTACTTTTTTTTTTTTTTCAGCATAACAGTATTCATTATTTTTGCACCACACCTCGTGCTCCATGCAATCCATGCCCTCTATAATACCCACCACCTGGTACCCCGACCTCCCACCCCCCCGCCCCTTCAAACCCCTCAGATTGTTTTTCAGAGTCCATAGTCTCTCATGGTTCACCTCCCCTTCCAATTTCCCCCAACTCCCTTCTCCTCTCTATCTCCCCATGTCCTCCATGCTATTTGTTATGCTCCACAAATAAGTGAAACCATATGATAATTGACTCTCTCTGCTTGACTTATTTTCTCGTCTTTTTGTGCTGTGTGCTGATTAATCAGTATATTTTTTTCCATTTAACTTCCTCTTTAATATATCTTATCTATTGATGTTTCTTTCTCTTTTTTTAGAGAATAAAATAAATCACATCTCTGCATTTGAAAAAAAAAAAATCTTATTTTGATTGTTATAATCTTAAACAACTTAGTTATCCCCAACTGATTCAGTAAATAAACATCCGTAACTCGACCTTACTTGAAGCTTCTTGACAATACTTGACCATAGAAAGCCCTTAAATTGTACTACTTACTAACACAAAATGGTACCAAATTTGGAAAACCTACACATAAAACAATGAATTAAAAATTTTGTCCTATTAAAAAAAGAGATGGGAATTGCATTAAATATGTAGATTGCTTTGGGTAAAATAGACATTTTAACAATATTTGTTCTTTGTGAGCAGGGAATATCTTTCCATTTCTTTGTGTCCTCTTAAATTTCTTTCATCAGTGCTTTATAGTTATCAGAGTACAGGTTTTTCACCTTTTTGGTTAACTTTATTTGTAAATATCTTATTCTTTTTGGTACAATTGTAAATGGGATTGATTCCTTAATTTATTTTCTACTCCTTCCTTATTGGTTTATAGAAATGCAAGGGATTCCTGTATGATGATTTTGTATCCTGTGACTTAACTAAATTTTACTAAATCATTTCTAGCAATTTTTTGAGGTTTCTTTTTAATACCTTTTCATGATACTTTAGATTTTTTCATTATTTCATTATTTTTCAAACTTCTGTATTTCACTACTTTTACTACATAATTTTCTTTTTTTACAAATATTTTATAGAATTTTAAACAATATTTTGCCTTTAGTTCTTATTTTAAAGTCTTTATCAGATATAGGATACTTGGATGGCTCAGTCAGTGACACATGCATTCTTGATCTCAGGGTTGTGGGTTCAGGCCTCATGTTGGGTTTAAGATTACTTAAAAAAAATAAAAATTTTTAAAAACAAATAAATAAAAAATTAAGTCTCAAATAGTTCTACAAAATGTGTTTCATTAGGATAAATTCATGTTCAATTGTATTTTTCCATACATGCTTTTCTTATTTTTCTCAACCTCTCTCTCCCTCTCTCTCTCATATATTCTTATAGGTACCTTTCTAGGGGTTTTGTTATTCCCCAGTCTTCCAATCCATAGCTATGTTTTATATGGATGACTTCAGGTTCACATCTCCTGATGATATTGGTGGTATTTTCAATCTAATTCCTAAACAACTAGGTAGCTTGAGAGAGTTCCTAGTTACCTGGCTGAAACTGTGCCCTTACATTTGCCTAGGTCCACAAATCTCAAATAAACCAAAGCCTCAGACACCAGTATTTTCATGCTGCTTTCTCAAGTGAGGAAACCACATTCGAGGCCCTAATGTCAAGCAATAAGCCTGTCTTCAGACTTGGATTTTACACGGAGCATTTTTATTTATTTATTTTTTTAAAAGATTTTATTAATTTATTTAACAGAGAGAGATCACAAGTAGACAGAGAGGCAGGCAGAGAGAGAGAGGGAAGCAGGCTCCCTGCTGAGCAGAGAGCCCGATGCGGGACTCGATCCCAGGACCCTGAGATCATGACCTGAGCCGAAGGCAGCAGCTTAACCCACCCAGGCGCCCTACACGGAGCATTTTTAATCCATGGATAATTCTAGACCAACATGCCCTGCTTTGGAATCAGAAGCCCTGAGTCCCATAGCTTTAGTCTGGCTTACTCTGCTTACTTTGCATGGATTTTTTTTTTTTTTTAATGGATATTAATCAAAGAGGGGTCTGTCAAAGCTTGATGTTATTACACCAACCAGACAAGAAATAAAGTACTTTTTCTAAGTTTATCATAATATACACTCTTTCTAGCAGTGCTTAAAATTTAGTCAGAAGAGGTAAAAATAGCAAATAGAACTAGAAAGCTGTTACCTAAGAGAAGCAATTGGAAAAATGAAGAGAATGTTCTAAGGGCACCTGGGTGGCTCAGTCTGGTAAACACTGGACTCTTGGTTTCCTCAGGTTATGATTTATGGGTCATGAGATCTCGGCCTGCCTCAGGCTCCGTGTTCAGTAAGAAGTCTGAAGATTCTGTCCCCCTGTACTACCTCTCTCTCTCTCGCCCTCCCTCTCTTTGTCTAAAATAAAGAAAGAAATAAATCTAAAAAGAAAAAAAAAGATAGAGGATGTTATGGAAGCCAGTAGAAAAGAGTGCTTCAAGAACAGAGTAGTAAGCTGAAAAAAAGAGCTTCTTACAGATCACATAAGATAAAGCCTAACAATTATCCACTGTATTTAACAACTTGTAGACATTACTAAGAACAGTTTTTTGATGACATGTTACTTCAAAGATTAACATGGGTAAGATGTGAGGCAACGAGTCAGTAACACAGTAGGTAAAGGTAGTAAATTCAGAGGATAAAATAAAACACTGAGTGGTGGTAGAAAGGGATTTTTTTTTAATTGAGAAATCATAATCTTTTAAAAATACAAACACAAATAAATCAGAAGAGAAAGGCTCAGATATATAGAGAAAGAAATTCCTGAATAGGCAAGCTGGAATGGAAAAGAAAGGTGAAGAGAGTATCTTCAGGCAGGAGAAGAACAATTTCTCCATGAAATGAAGAAGAGAGGACAGGTGTTAATGAAGCAGTGCTTGTCAGTTTGATGATGGAGGTTGAGGTAAAACATTCTCATCTAGTAATTTTTACTTCCTGTAGAAGCAGGACACCATGTTTTCTGCTCCAAGTTAAAGAGGGACTGTTAAACTGAAGAACTAGAAAGAAACATTTTAAAACAATTGTTGCACAATAGAAGAGTGTGGTGACCAGAACTTATAGCAGTTGTGGCAGTGTTGACAACTTATTTGGGATTACTGACAGTGAGTTTACACTGGGGTCCATTCGTCACAATTGATTGATTTTCTCCAAATGAGTTTATTCTTCTAAATTAGGCACAGTGAAGAAGATGATGACATTAATACAGAAACAACTCTTGAGAAGATAAATGCTTAACAACAGAGAAAAAATAAATTTGATACCAGAAAAGAATGGTTGTAAGACTAAATCATAGAATCTATGGTGGATATGGAGAAATGTGAGGAGAGAAGAGAATTAATATATGGAAATAAACAGATAATCAATTCTCAGGTCCAGTAGAGTCAAAAACAAATGTAGTGGAGTCAAATGAATTTGTAAGCAAAAAGGAAAAGAACTGAATTTCTGAGTTTCTGATCTCAGAGTTAGTGTATGTTGGATCATGATAATGATTATGATGTAATAATAAGCATCTCTAAGTGTTATGTGGCTGAGAGACCCCTAAAAATGAATAACTCAAGAAACTGAGAGCCCATGGTGATGGATGAGTCTTCTGTAAGGACAATGAATTTATCTAGGATCATTAAGTCAACCTTCTTAAAGAGCAAGACTATGATCCAGTGGCTAAAGTCAACATTGGAAGAGTAACTGTGATGTAGAAGTGACTAGAGAACAACATAAACAGAGAAAGAATATCCAGAGACATGAACCACAAAGAAGCATTTTTTTTTCCCCCAGGAGCTTAGAGAATTCATGAACTAAGAACAGCAGTGGGCAGTATAGTAGTAGGGCTATTCAACTACATTCCAGACTGTCTTTTTCTGAGCACATGGTTGGCTGCACCCTTCCTCTCCTTTGAAGTTGAGCACAGTCATATGATGTATTTTGGGCAATAGAATATAAGCAGACATGGTATGCTTTCCTTTCTGGGAAGAAACTTCTAAAAGTAAAAGTCCAGGTCACCATGTTCCCCTCTCTTTCCCCAGGGTGATAATCAGCAGTGCTCCAGTGGGGCATCTCCATCAGCCTGGTTTTTTGAGTGAGAAAACATGGAGCAGAGACCTCAAGAAAAACATCTGTAGGTATAAATTACTAAAATATTTGAACCTAGTTCATGTTGCATAATCCATGCAGCTAAGAAGATATTATCCAGGCTCCTGAAGTAAGTGGAAGTGAAAGAGATAGAGTAGCCATCATGGATTGAGAGGGAGAGCAATTTTTGTAGTAGAGAGGCCAATGAGAAAGAATAAAAAATAATCAAAGGAGAGATTCGAAATGAAAGGAGATCATCAATGATGGAGGGAGGAGGGATCCAGAAGGTGTAATGAATGGTTTGTAAGAAAGGGAAAGAGTGGCAACTTGGATCAGAGCAAAGACAACAGGATTTAACACATTTTGGAATTAGATACAAGTAGAATTACATGGACTGAATAGTCTTAAAATTTTTACATTGCCCAATAATAATAAGGTATAAGATACAATTTGTTTAGATGAACTAAAATCTCATTTTCATGTTTAAAATACACTACTGAAGATACAAATTGCAATTTCATGGCTTTCCACTAAATTCTCAAACACATGGCTATTTTGTGAGAGTGGGTTCTGGTGTCAACCTTCTACTTTTTCTTCTCTTTGGTCTCCTATACAAGTAGGCTAAGAAGGAAAAAAGAATGTCTTTTAGATGGTCCCATCCCTATATTCTAAAGTAAGTGCAGACTTTTCCTTATTTGTTTATTCTCTTGATAATTTCAATGAGAAGTAGGGTGAGTGGAAGAGGAAGTGAGATGTCTGAGTTTGGGCTTTCATTCATTTCAGATATATTGCTGCTATTTCTATTGGGAAAAAAATACTAATGAGAACTAATATTTATTGAATGTTTATAATATACTTCATATTTTTCTAGAACTTCATGTGTTTTATGTTATATAATCTTCAGCATGAAGTGCATGCTTTTGTCGGTGCTCTTTATAGTTATCAAAAATGAGACTCAGGAACTTATAAGGTGCCCAAAATCACACTTCTGATTAAGAATGGAGGAGGATTTACAAATTTGGTTGAACTCCAAAGTTAGCCTACTGGTTATAATTATAAAGCTTTATTAATATCAAAATATACCAGTGGCCTGATTATCTTTCAACATAGAATAAAAATATATTAAGGAATAATGAATTAAAAGTAAATTTCAGTGAGAATAGCAAATAAATCTGTGATCAAGTCTTCACTAAATTATCCAAGTTTATACTGACATTTAAGCAAGAAGCCCTGTCCTTGACATGACAAATCTCAGCTCTTTCAAGCAATACCTGTTTTTTACTCAGTTTTATTCTTTTAAAACTTCTTTAGTATACACATACACATCTGTATATGGTTTATATGCATTCATAGATATATTAATACAGTATGTGCATACATATGTGTGTATATACACACACACATACACACACACACACCATGAGTATATATAAACATGTATAAACATGTATTTGGGTGTGTACTTGTAATATTCTATCAATTGCTTTAAAAAATTGTGAAAGCCAAGTTTATTTACCTTTTAAGTGTACCATGATTTATACAGAGGCAATAAGAGAGTGTTAGCAGAACTCTGGTATTATTTATATGCATATTACATATTCTATTTTAATTAAAAAATTCAACCTCACCTGTTATGACAAACCATAACATAAATAATTTATGTAAAGAGATGTATGGTAATGAATCCATCTATGAGGGCATAGAAGTAACATCCTTTCCTTAGGGTTTTGGAATGACCTACAAATACTGACTGGCAGCAAGATTCATCATAATTCAAAAAATTCTTTACACAATGACAGACTGAATTGAAAACAGAAGGACACTGGTTGTTTTGTTACTATGGCTATTCCTGGCAGTTATCCAGGGATTACAACAGCACAACCTTACAAACAGCATAGAAATGGACTGTTTAACAAAGGGTCTCAGCAGGGTAATGAGCGGTGCACATTAATTCTCACTGTGCATTGATGAGCTCTCTTTGAACTTTGCCAAGGTTTAGACAATGGTGACAGGGCTCTGGCACTGGTAGAAGATTTAGGCCTTGAAGAGTGCTTCAGGGGTGAGGTTTTTTGTTTGTTTGTTTGTTTTTGTTTTTGTAGGAAACGGCATTTTAATCATTTAGACTAGTTATTGGTTTTAATTAGATCTAGAGTTTTAAAAAGGCTTGTGAAATATCAGAAAAAAAATCTTTGCTGTGACTGTCCTCTAAAGATAAGGATCTAGAAGTGATCTTAGATTAACCTTTAAGAATTATACATTTAAATTTCAAGGCAGGATAAGCCTCTGCAAACTCTTTAATGGTATCATGAATAGGAAAAATGTATAGGATGGAGCATGGGAAATTCTTGATATTTCTCTTACTCTACAAAAATGAATTTTAAAAATCTTTCAGTCTAATATTATTATACATAATTAGCTGATTTGCCTACACATTTTCTTAAATTTTGACTTCTCAAAAACTGACTTCAGATTTCACATGTGTTTCAAATGATGTTTTTATTTGTAATGTTGATCCCAAGGTGAAAGATCATTACCTCATATTTTTAAACACGAATTTGCCTTTTTAAGCTAGACAAATTGAACATAATAAAATATTTGTGTGTGTGTGCATATATGTGTGCTTGTTCACACACATGCATATTCCTGCAATTGGTTCAACACAGATGTTGACTAATACCTGTTCTGAACCACTGAATAATACCTTAGGAGAAAGTGATTAGAAAGCATTTACACTAATCTCAATGCAGTGCCTTCTTCTGTGGCCTTGACTGGTTCTTATAAAAGAACAGTTCGCCTGAGCATATTTTTCTGATATACAAGTTTGTTCATGTTAGGTCAGCCTCTCAAGGTCTACTCAGTGTCACCTTCCCACAGAGCTTTTCACACGCCTCCAATCTACCTATATCCTCCCCTTGCTTGAGATTTACTCTCTGTCCCTCATGTGCGCATCATAATACTTCCATCGATCTGTTAGGGTGATTCTATATTCATATCTAGTTTCTGTACTGTATTAAATACACGGAAGGAGGAGTCCAAGTCTAAGTGGTCTTTATGTCATTGTCAGGGACTTGCTCAGAACAATGCACGAAGTAGTCCTTTCAATAAATGAATGAAATAAATGTATTTTGGGCTTCTTGTTTAATTATTTATATTATGATATTAACCATACTGCTCCTTTTTATTCCTATGTTTTCATTTAATAAATTTTTAATTTTCATGTCCTCCGAGCACTTAAGGGTTGGGGCCGGGTAAATGTCATTTCCCTGAAAATGAAATTGACAATACCAAAATCCAATATATAATGTGAAGAACTAAGTATTTGTAGAAACATCCCACCAGACACATTTCCAGAAAGATTAAATGACTAGAAAAACACTTTTAATTCATAACAACTCAAAAGAAGAAGATATAAATCCAGAGATTTTGAGCTGACATTTGCCCTGAGGGCATCTGAATTCCTGTAATCCTCACAGGCTTGAGTTTGACATGTGATGGACCAAAAGCCCAAAAGAGGAGGTAAAACCTGGGTCTCAGGCAAAATGAATGATCAGATTCGAAACTTCATTATATAAATCCAAAACATCCTAGCACACCCATACTCACTGGTCAACAAGAATAAAGGACACCCCACAAAGATAGATGATGGGGATGCATTCCTGATTTTAGTCTTGGCTTTAATTAAATGTGAGTAAGAAGAAGGGAAAAATGCCTGCTCTGGGAATTCTTAACCACTTATCCATGCAGATGTGGCGATCTCCCAGATAAAAGCCAAATACAAAATTTCTTTTAATAGGTTCTGTTTGGTTGTGTCACTAAAGACCTAACAGAAACTCATATAAAATTTCTCTGAAGAAATTCATATCAACAAAAGTCTCAAGTGTTTCAACAAACGATGTTTCAAGGATTATGTGTACTACAATGATAAAATACAGAAAATACCCAGTAAAACAAATTACTCTGGGCAAAGTCAGGAAAAATAACAAATTGCAGGATCAGATATTCAAGTATTCAGATATTAAAGTTACCTATATATGAGATAAACATAAAATAAATATTATATATCCCATATAAAGCATGAGAAGATATATGAGACACAAAGAACAAAAACAGCAACAAAAAAAACTATTAGAAATTACAAGGGAGGGGGTTTGCAGACAAAAAAACCAGTACGTCTTTTTAAAATAAAGATTATAATAAAATCAGAAATTCAATGGATTAATTATACTACGGATTGGAAAATCTTTAGTATAAACTAGTGAAAAAGCAGGTATGTCAGAAGTAATTATTTGGAATCCAGTGTGGAGAGAAAGCAATGAGAGAATAGAGTTGAAATGCCATGGAAGTTCTAAAATAAATCTAATCAGATTTCTAAAAAGGGATAACATAAATGGTGAGTAATGGCTGAGAATCTTCCTAGAATTGATAGAGGCCATGAATCCTCATGTGCTCAGTCAATGTAAATTAAGCAAGATAAATAAATGGGAACTGAGATTCATCCAAATGAAGCTAAAAATACCAAAGACAGGGAGAAGATTTTAAAAGAAGCCAGAGGAAAAAGATGGGGAAATATGATGGAATAAGAATCATATAGGAAACTTCACAAGAACAACAATGAAAGTCAGAAAAGAGTGGGCTGATAAGCTCAAAACTCTGAGGAAAAAAATAACTGTTAGATTAAAATTGCATAGCAGCAATACCACATGTCAAGAAGGAGGGCAAAATGAAGACAGTTCAATTAAAAAAAAAAAAAAAGAGTTGTTAAGAGAAGAATTTACTACCAACAGAAAGATATTACTCAAGTGTATTATTCTAGAAAAAAATGTGATCCCACAGAGAGAATATCTATATTGATACAGGGAAAAATTGGGAGTAAAGCAAATCATTATGTTAAAATATGTAGTAGATGCCAGCGGGGAGTTGATCAGTTTAGTTTTCTAAGGTCCTTGTATTGTTTGGGAGAAAGACAAAGTATTGATTAATTGGTATCTTGCGAAGTACGCTTGTTAAAATAGCCACTTAGTTTAGTGAATAAAATAAATGAGTAAAATAAGTAAATAAGTAAAAGAAGAGAGAAAAAAATAGAAGGAAGTGAATTTAGATGAAAAAAATGAAACTGTTTTAAGACATTAATAACGTGTTACCACTCTCTTATTAATCTAATCAGACAAGCAGTTGTTTCTTTAAGAAATGACAGCCCACTTAATTGTATTGTAACATCCTTGAGATAAGATATTTTATCCAAGCAGATGTGTGATGGTCTGCCTAGCCAAATGAGAGATAAAATAGTATGTCTAGATTTTTATCACCAAAAAAGGATGCTCTAATTCTCAAAGCCCTGCATTAGTAATTAGAAAGAGACATCACCAGAATACAGGACAAGAGATTTGATTACCAGGGCTTTGTCCTTTGTCTCTTTGTCCACTGGTTTGTAAGTTGGCTTCTAATTGCATCTCTGGAATAGGAGTAAGAACTCTGCAAAGCACTCACATGAAAACAAATAATTTATATTTAAAATCAGTTCTGGGACAACTGGGTGGCTCTGTTGTTAAGCGGCTGCCTACGGCTCAGGCATGATCTCAGGGTCCTGGGACTGAGCCCCTCAGCAGGTTCCATGCTCAGCAGGAAGCCTGCTTCTCCACCTCTCACTCCCCCTGCTTGCGTTCCCTCTCTGGTGTGTGTCCCTCTTCTTAAAATCTTTTTTAAAAAATCAGTTATGTGTGTATAGTTAGCTGAATAATTCCTGAATAACTATGTAATAAATACTGGGGACTTGTATAACTATGGTCCAGACCCAGAATCAAGAGATCTCTGCTATGGAATCCTTACCGTGTGTGGGTAGCCCTGCAGAGCCGTCAATGCCAGTTTTAAACATATTTAACCCAATCGTACCCTCAGTTCACAAGGCACAGCTCATTAATCAGTTTATTATCAACACATTTTTTAAAAGACTAACCTTCAGTTATTTACATGCTGGTTGAAAATAGACATAAAAGTTACCTAGTGTGTATAACGGTTTGTATAGGAAAGCAGATAAAGTGTATATGGAGAAGTTTGGAATAAATTTCATATTCATGGGAGATGAAAAAAATTGTCACAGAAGCACTAAGACAAATGTGAAGTTTTCAAGTGGAATTTGAAAAGGTGCATTGCAGTTTCAAAGAGTGAAATACTTGTAATGCAGTCAAAAAAGGTTTCCATCAGAAAAGATTGAATTAAGGTGCTGAAAAGATAAACTTTTAGATGACCAGGATGACTTGTTTTCTTAAGGTACTAATAACTAAAATTGTGACTTTTTTATACTGATGACCCTTTGATTACAGAATTCACATTTCTCTTCTGTTCCTGCCCTAAAGACAAGCTATCTTTCAATAGTGTCAGATGTAACCAAGGCTCATTTGAATTTTACAAATATAATTGTGACAATTTTGACCTTTGTGTATTATTATTTGGGGGAACTTAAGGACAAAGTCACTTTATGTGTCTTACCCTGAGTGTTTTCCATAACTCATGTTCTCCTGTTGTCTCATTGTTTACTGTTTGATATATCTGACATTATCTGTGTAAGAAACCTTGGAAAATGACTTTTGTAGGGGGTCTACATTAGGAATAGTAAGTGTTTCAGAATGCCTTAATCTTTTATTCCATAGGTATGAATCATTTCTCTACTTTAAAATTCAAACTTCTAGTAAGTTCAACAATCTTACTTGAATTTACTTTTTTCAAGAAGGAATCTGTAATGATATCATATCTATGGTTTAGAGTAATCACAGGTATAATGTAAGTTTTATTGTACTTCCTTTCTGTGGAGAGTAGGAGAGCATGGGTGGATAACTTATACTCATCTATTTATTTTACAGACATTTACTAATCATCTCCACCGTGTGTGGGACCCTATAGTGGGTATTGTGAGAGATGCCAAGAATTTGAAATCATTTCTGCCTCAGTCAAGACACTGACATTTGCACAGAGGAGACAAGGCATGTGTGTTAATAGCTAGAATATAATGGTTGGGGATATTCATTTGAGACATATCCCTATTTATAAGTAGCTTTTTAACAGGAGTCAGCCAAATTGGCATAGATAAAAAAAATAGTTAATTTATTTAACAAACCCTCATTAAGTGTCTATCCTGTGTTAGCCCGTGTTAAGTCTTACTAGAGATGCAGTTTCCTGGAGAGTTTATACTCTGATTCAGAAAAAAGTCTGAAGATGTATGCTTTGAAAAACAAAAAGTGACATTAGAGAGAATATTTTTTAATCTAAATGATGGTAAAAATTAGTCTATGGTGAACAAAAGGAGCTTAGTGTATTATCAGGTATCAGAATTAATCTCTTCTGAAGAGAAGAAAATACAAGGGTATAAATGATAGTTTTGTATTGTCTAATACTAAGTTAAATACTGTCACATAAACAAGTAAATAAATTTGTACTCGAATAAATCCCACAGACAATACATTTGATCGTCCAATGGTCCAAGCTGGATAATGCTTAAAAACAAAACTTGATTAGAAATATCATCATAATTAAACATGTTAAAAAAGCAAAGACAAATGAAAAATCTCTGGTTCGGGGATTATATCTTTAGCAAAGACTAAATGTCTTAGAGGGCCAGGAAACCTTAAAATGTATTTAGAAATGATCGGGAAATTATATGGGTGAAGACACATGATTTTGGCATAAAACAAAAGTGCTTAATGTTAGTATAATGGTATACTGTCAAACAAATGCTTTTGTAATAGATTGTTCTTAGTTAATAAAAATAAATATTTTAGGAAAAAAAGATGTAGAAACTTTTTTGTTTTTACTTTGTGTTAATCTTGAACAATTTTCTGAATCAGATCAGAGTCTATCTTAAATTGAATTGTTTTTCAATATATTTAAATGAAACTGATCAAGTTATAGTTCGCTCCTTACTCACCTGTGATGTTGTAGAAAATAATATCCTTCAGGTAAAACTTCAAGCTGAAATTAAATAAACTGCCACACTAAAAACAGTACATTGGAAAAAAATCTGTCATTTTCTTAGAATTAAATCTTAATGACATTTTTGATTCTTTTCCTTCCAGCCAAGATTAGATATATAAACCTCAGGTTTCCTAAAATATTTTGGGAATATCTCTATTATTGTATGACTTTAAGTATATAAAAATTACTTAAGTGTCTATTTCACCTAGGATTCAAGTTTATATTTTCAGTGCCTAAATTTGAGGTAGGCAAAAAAATGCTGAACTAATAGTACTGAATTATACTTCCATAAGGAGACATCATGAAGAATATCTTATTTTAGAAATTACATGTTCCATTATTCAAATTTATTTTTATTTAGTTTTTTAAGGATTTATTTATTTATTTGACACAGAGAGAAAGAGAGAGAGAGAGAGGGAATGAACAAGTAGACAGAGAGCAGGCAGGTGGGGGGGGGAAGCAGGCTCCCTGCCAAGCAGAGAGCCCAATGCCGGGCTCGATCCCAGGACCCTAAGATCATAACCTGAACCAAAGGCAGAGGCTTAACCCAATGAGCCACCCAGGCATTCCTCAAATTTACTTTTATAAAAGAAACCTCACATTAATTTTATGTGATAGGAAAATTCAATCACAATTAACAAAGAAATGATATCTGTTCTATTAAGAAAATTCGTGCTATGGTTTGCCTTTTTAAAATTTTATTTTTTGTTTAGGAGTTGGTTTTGTTTCTGTTTTGATTTGTTTTATGTTCTAAAGCAAATGTCATTTTTGAAAAACCACATTTGTTTATATCTGTTTTCAATTCATTTATTTTGTTTTCTGGTAATAATAGATGCAAATCAGTGTTTATTATTTAATAACACACAGATGTTCCATATACCACAGATAAACAAACTTTCCAGCCCACTGCTTCAATAGTGCCACTGCAAATTCACTCTCTGAATCAAATGCAAACTTTTTATTGTTGAACTCAAGTAATTCTAGATTTTAGATCTGCTTATGTGGGTAATTTTCTCCCAGAATACCCGTGCCCTTAATTTATATTTCTACTTTCATTTTCATGTAACAATTTGAGTTTTCAAATTCCCAACTCAAGCCTTCTCCATTCCACTCTGTTTCCTCTGTTCATTTATGAAACTTCTGAGAAGCTACTTTTGGGGGGTTTTTCAAAAAACTTTATTATTTTTTAAATATTTATATATTTGAGAGAGAGTATGTACACACATGCAGGTGCACTTGAGCTTGCTGTTTAAATCTGCTTTGAGGCACTTGAGCACCTGTGGGAGGGGTAAAGTAAGTGGGAGAGAGAGTCTTACGCAAACTCCATGCTCTGTGTGAACCCCTGGGGGGCTCAATCTTACTACATGAGATCATTATCTGAAAGGAAACCAAGAGTCCTATGCCTAATCAACTTTGCCACTCTGGTGCCCCTAAAAGATTTTAAGTAATCTCTACAACCAACGTAGGGCTCAGATTTACAATCCTGAGGTCAAGAGTTGCACGCTCTATGGATTGAACCAGTCAGGCACTACCCCCATCCTCCATCCTATTTCTTTTTTAATAAATCTTGCCTAAGGGTTAGGGGAAAACTTAAGGAAAAGTTTCAGTGCCTAGTAGTGTGAGATTGATCGGTCGTATACTTTTTGTAGGAGGTAAAATTATGCATAGGATGTACAGGAGTAGATAAGAATATCTCTATATCTATAGAAGTCTCTGTAATATCAACTTTAGCATTGAACTTCCTCTTAGTCTTTACATTATGTTTTTATACTATATTTCTCTGATAATATTTATGTCCAAAACATTTACTTTACTGATATTTTAAAGCATCGTACATTCAGGAATCATATTTGAAGAATGTAAGTAGTATCCATGAGCGATGTTTATTTAGCAATTTATTATGTAATTTCCAAAAATAAAACAATCCTTAGCTCTGTTTGTTTTGCTAACATTTACAATTAAAGAAGAAATTAGCAAAAGGTTGTGATTAGGGAATAAATTCTTTTAAAAAGCTTGAGACTATTGGGGAGCTTGGCGGGCTTAGTCAGTTAAACATCTGACTATTGATTTCAGCTCAGGTCATGATCTCAGCGTCCCGGAATCATGCCAGGCTCTGTGCTAACTCTCTGCTCTCTCTCACTCTCCCTCCAAAGATAAATGAATGAATGAATAAATAAATAAATAAATAAATAAATAGATAAAATAAAAAATCTTGAGAGTACATGTTAGAAAAAAATGTTAAAAAACTAAGTATTTCTCTCTGTCAAATAAATAAATAAAATCTTTTTCAAAAAAAAACAAAAAACAAAAACTAAGTATTTCTCAACATAACCTCAATGCTACTATGCAATCACATAGAAGAAAAAATTCTTTTTACACTAGTATGAAAAGAAATATTTAACACTTATCATGTCTTATTTTCTTTTTAAAAAATATAATCAATATTTTTGAGAGATATTGTTAATACTATAGATAACAGTGACTTTCTCAGAATAAGCCTTCAATAAATTGTTGTTGAGTATCAGTTGTGGGATAATTTCCAAAGAATCATCATCTCTTTTCTGGTACAAATCAGAATTATACTGGTCTGTGATATCCCACCTCTGTATTAACTCTCTCTTCTTTGCCTCTGAACTATCTGACGGTACATTTTAACTATGACAGCTTCCTGTTTAAATCTGTTTTGAAGAAAAAGTTCAGTCAGAAAGAAGGCATTAACCCTTCTTAACATGTCATGTGGTTTACCTAATTCCTTGCCTCTAATACCTGAGATAATAGTTACAAGATTTCTCATTAAAAGTAAAAATCATTTGCTTGCAAAGTACTTTTTCTTTTTCTTTTTTTAATGAAGAAAGGAAAATTATTAACAAATATGTTGTTACTTTGAGTATTTGGGGCAGTCTCTCATGAAGGGAGCAGAAGAAATTGAGACTTTTACTTAAGTTGAAGTCCAACCCATGCGGACTTAATGAACAAATTGCAGGTGGACAGAAGTGCTAAATTTGAAAGACAAAAACCTTAGACACTTAAGTATTAAACAAACAAACAAAAAACATAATTTCATGAGCTCCAGTTAAGGAAGAATTTTTCCAACAATGCACAAAAACATCACAAGCCATAAGGAAAAATTAATAAATTTGAGAGTTTCAAACTTTAAAACTTCGATACCCAAACACACACATGCATACCCATTTTAAACAAATCAAAAAACAAGACCTAACTGGGATAAATATTTGCATTATTAATATTCAGAAAACATAACAAATTACTATGTATCATTCATAAAAGTCAAAGGAAGTAAATGGGAAATTCAGAGGAGAAACTAGTCTATAAATGTAAGAGGAGGAGAAAGAGGCTAACAGGGAATTGCAAATTAAAGCAATGAGATTTAATTTGCATGCAGATTAACCAAATTAAGATAGTGAGAACTTGAAGTTAGTGATTTTGCAGACAAACAGAAACTTTATACTCTTGGTGGAAATGTAAATTAATAAAATAATTTGGAGAACAGTATTTTCAATATCTTATGAAATACATATAAACTCTAAACAATTTCTTTCTCAGTTCGCCACATAGAGAAGCTCTACATAGGCGCTCTAGTAGACAAGACAGCAAGACTGGATCTTCATAAAAATATTGGTATTTGTTAACATATGAAATTAATTTATGTTAACATATGTTAACAATGGAATTAACTTGAGTGTCTCTCAGTAGACTAGTTAAATAAAAGTGGCATATTCCTATTTTAGAGTACTACTGAGTGATTTAAGTAAAATGGGCAAGAAAAATACCAAAATTAAGATAGCTGTTATATGTGGAGACAGAAGAGCAAAATGTAATTCCACATTTTGTGCTTGACTTAGGTTATTACTAGATTGAGAAACTAATTATGGTGAATAAGGGATTTCAAAATGGTCTGAAATATATTAAAAGAGAAACTTGAAACAAAGGAAACAGATATGCTAACAGTTGTCACTTTTGGGTCATGGGGAATTAAAAATAAATTTGCACGTTCATTTTTTAGTTCTTTCTCTTAAAATTAAAAAAAAAATCATGATCATAGTATCACTACTCTTCAATGTTTTTAACTGAAAATACTAGGATGCTTCCACTAGAGTGCAAAATTACAACAACATTACTATCAAAATTCAAAGCTACACTGCAAGTCAATTCCCATTTATTTGAAACTGTTTTTTGATTTAGGCTTTTCATTTTTGTGATAATACCTGGAGCAGTTTTAAGTTCCCTGAAAAACAAATATTTGATTTCCTCCCTAGAATATAATAAAAGAGCAATCAGGAGGCAAAGCAAAGTATAGAGAGGTCCTGTTAGGCTCATTTATGAATCATAAAAGGCTTGATAATGTTAAATACCAATTGCAATGCTAGGACAGCATGCTGGGAAGCATTCATGCAGTTGGAAATCCATAGCATCACTGGTCTTCTTCAAAATAATGTAAAATAAGGGTGAATTAGATCCCAACAGACTTTCCACTTCACTATTGTTGTGTTATAAACTGAAACTGAATCTCTTTCTTACTGATTTTTATAAGAAATCTGCCAAATGGTCAAGCTTTTGTTTGTTTGTTTTTTAAAATTTCAACAGCACTTGAAGCTAGAAAAAGGAACCTCATTAAAAAGAAAAAGCTTTTATTGACCAATACACTCTTACCAAACACAAATGGTTAATGATATCAAAATACAAGCCTCTTTAAGCACAGAGAAGTTGTAACCTTTGGAAAATAAGTTGGCCCCTCTGGAAGATCTAAGTTTAAAATGTTATTTAAAAGAAAACATACACTTTTAATAGACTAAAACTTCAACCTACACAATTCTTTTTTTTTTTTTTTTAAGATTTTTATTTATTTATTTGAGAGAGAGAGCATGCAGGAGGAAAAGGCAGAGGGAAAGAGACAGAGAAACTCAAGCAGACTCCCTACTGAGCGCAGAGACCCCCTTGAGGCTCAATCTCACTACCCTGATACGGACTTCAGTAGAAACCAAGAGTCGGTTGCTCAACCAACTGCACACCCAGGTGCCCCTAATCTATACAATTCTAATGAGGTAAAGGGACTGTGAATATGGTTTTAAGACCTTCTCATTTTTTTAGCTGTAATTATAGAAAATAGATAGCATCCAAATTCCCAAATTGCTCAGGTAAGAAATAACTGGATTTGCAGACATAATATTCCGTCATACAGTTTATCAGCATTATGACACTAGGTCAGAAAAGGCCCAGAAGATCACTGGTGTAAGAGTGTGCTGAAATCTGCCTCCAGCTGAGGCATATTCTGCTGGAAAGATGAAAAAGCAAAGAATTTCAAATAACAAGGAGTGTCTCTGATCTCTGGTCCATTTTTAACCTGCACATACAGAGACTTTGCATACCAGTGTATTAACGTATGTATGGATGTTTAAAAGTGTAAATTTTCCCAAAGTTTTCCACTGCCAAGGCAAACATCACCAGAGATTTGAAAATAATTTAACTGCCCTTGTCTCTTTTAAGTAGTCCCATAATAATATGTGCTGCTAGCTTATTGCAGCCTAGGTGTTTTCCCTCATGCTTATGAATAACTCTAGTTGGCTTTATGAATAACATACTCACAACAGTAATCTCATGAGCCCATAAATGAGTTATTAGCCATAAAGAATACACAACCCAAAGCTACAAGTAAAATTTATGCCTAGCTTAATACAATGGTTGCATTAGCAAGTTGTGTTCTTACCTCTACTCAGTCAGGCTCCAACAGAGTCGGCAGTTACTTAGACATACGCTGGGGGGGGGGGGGGGGTGATAAACAGGCTACACATTAGAAACCTGAGGGCACAATATCCCCATTTTGTGCCTTTCAACATCCTGGCCTAGAGGCTTCCAGTACCCTGGGGTTGACAGATCAAGAGTCACAAGTGTAGAACATGTGTTCTGCTCTTCAGCCTCTGTCCCCTGGATAACCTAGAGCTTCACAGTAATACTTTTACATTGGGGTTTCAACCCCTTCCCCTCAGGGAGGGAAGATGGCCAGTACAGTTTGGGCAAGAACTTTGTGGGGCAAAAACTACCCCTCCAGGCCAGGAGGTAGGAGGAGTCTCTTAGACGATTGGAAACAAACTCACTGGGAGACACCCCCCCAGCTATGACCCCAGCAGACAGAAAAAGAAAAGATGCCCCTGCTGCCTCTGCCCCACCCCTGCTGCCACTGCCCCCACCCCCCTGCTCCCACACTTCCCACCTCCAGACCTGCCCACTCTCCCATCTTAAGCGTGTAGTGTCTTTAATAAACTGCTTTGTGCTTCCTACCTTCCTTATTGGCTGTATTTATTCAAGCATGGGTCCTCAGGTAAATCTTTTGTGGGGAATGCAAGAAACTGAGATCTCCATTCACAAAACACAGACTCTGCCACTTACAATAGCTCAATAGCTAACCTTGGTGTAAGACGGAAAAATTTTATACCATATTACATAGAATATTATATAAAAACTTAGAATGCTTTAATTTCAAAAAGGAAAGGACATCACAATGCATTTCTTTACTTGGCCCTTGAATAGAAACTTTCACTGGGGCCTTCAAAGGCAACATAAAAATAAACGCATTTGGAAAATATGTAGCCTTTTCTCTAAGGAGAGTGGTGCTTGAGTTTAACATTTGTTGTGGAACACTGTCCAACATTTGTGTCATTCTTTCAATAAATATTCTTTAATGCTGAACACTTTCTACAATTGTATCATTTGTGTCTCCTGATTATTTTCAGTATAGGAAGCAAATGAATACTACTAAGTATTTAACACAATACAGAGGACTATAGATGCAGGGAACTGATAAGGTAAAATAGTGCTCTTATTTAGATTTTAATTAGCCTGATGACTCACAAAAAATATCAACTTTTATAGCTGCCCAACAAACTTCAAATAGAATGGCCCATGGCACCAATCATCATTAAAACTCAATAGATAGCTTGATGGAAAGACCTAAAAAGGCAGGTTACCTATATAAAGGAAAACTACCTAGATTGCTCTTCTATTTCCTCTGTAGTAGGACATATGCTATCAACATTTTTTTGAAATTTACCAAATCATTTGTTTCTGAGTAAGTTTTATTTTAAAAATGTATTTAAGTAGTGCTAGGTTGAAATTTTAGAAGATTTAGGCAAGAACAATATAGCTCTTTACCTTCAGTTTTAATAGAATTCAAATTTGACACATTACCAAAGCATAAAATAAATAAAAGAGGTCCAAACATGTTTTGATTTTACTTCTAATGATTACTTTGATTTAAAAAATATACATATTAAATAGTAATTTTTTAAACTGGTTGTCTCTCCTTTGCTGGTATCCCAAGTATCATCCCTCCCCACCAATTTATCTTGCCTATTGCTAATCTCACACTGAATCTGACTTTCTATTAATTATTCCCTATATTTAATTCTAATATAAAATCACCAGACATAGATAATTTAGGTAGAATGAGATAGCTGAATATCGAAAGTTCTAACGAACAAACAGTTTTATTATTAAAACCTGAGGCCAATATTATGGACTCTGATACAAAATTAGTATCAATAGCAACCCTAATCCCTACATTTTTCACATTATAATAGTGTCTACATGTTTTATGTTTTAGTCCTCAGCAAGCATGCTCATTAACAATATAGTAGTAGAAAGAGTAAGTATACATATTACTATGTATGATAAATTTCATCTGTATTAATTTCATCTGTATTAATGCATCTGTATTGTTTATCAACTACATGTCAAGCACTGCATTAGGGAACTTTTATATATATCATACTAATTATTAATATGACATTATCCTTATTTTATTTTTGAGAACACTAAGGTTCAAAGAGTTTAAGGCAATGTGCCCAAGGCATAAAACTACATAGCAGAAAAATTAGAATTTGAACTCACATCTGCCTTAACAGGGACTTACTAGTGTGCAGTGTTGTGCAGGCTTACCATGGAGATGATGGAAGGGGAAGGTGCCTTCAAGGGAAGGCTTGTGACTTTTTAAGGACTAACTGCCTCAGGGAGCTGTGTTTTCCTAATATCTTTCTTGTATCCTCATGTTACATCACCTAGGAATCATCTCTCATTGGATCAAAATAAATTTGAGAGATTATACCAAGCGCTGTACTTTGAGGGTCTTCTCAAAAAAGAGACATGGAGGGGCTCCTGGATGGCTCAGTGGGTTAAAGCCTCTGCCTTCGGCTCCAGTCATGATTCCAGGGTCCTGGGATCGAGCCCCGCATGGGGCTCTCTGCTCAGCAGGAACTGCTTCCCTTCCTCTCTTTCTGTCTGCCTGCCTCTGCCTACTTGTGATCTCTGTCTGTCAAATAAATTGATAAAATCTTTTTTTAAAAAGTTAACAAAAAAAAGAGAGAGATGGAGAAGAAGGTGGTTAAGACAGGTTTTACTAAAATAACAAAGATTCGGAACTGTAAGGGCAAATACAAATTAAACACAGGAAGCTCAATTCTCCCTATTGAAAATAAAGGAATAAAGCCCCTCCCCTTTTCTTAGAACATTTACTTTAGAAAACTTGTAAGTCCTTTTTCTCTTTGAAATATATATAAATCTTCAAAAAGTTAATTAAGACTCTTTCCAGCTTTATGACCTAGGAATGTCTTTCCCAAGGATCTGGGGTTATCTTTTTGAAATGTAATCACCATAGAAGATAACACCCTATTTCCAAATTTTTGTGGGAGAGGAGGAGCCTAATTTTGGTGGGTGGGAGCCTAAGACCTACCTTTCTCATAAAGACTTGAAAGTTTATTTTTCTATTATATAAAACCAACTAGTAAACACAGACATTCATCCCAGTTTCCAAATGAATTTAGGAGGAACCATATGTAATAAAGGGTGTTTTTTTAAGCCTTCTTACTTGAGGACTAGGTATTGTTTATCTTGAGAACATATATGCAATGGGTTGTGTCTTCCTGGCTATTAAAAAGGGTGAGATTTCTTTGTTTTTCAATCTCTTAGTGAATTGCTTTTGATGTGCATTCCATTCTTGTTTAATGCCTATTCATTAATAAAATTATTTTATTTTTCATCTACCTTTATGAAAAGGTTTTCTAGGTTGGAAGGAGGTTTTATTTTTAATTGTATTTCCCCATCACCACACTTGTGTAAATGCAGCCTCTTGATGGCTCTCTCCCTTCTACTTAACCTAGTAAAGCCTAAACAAAAACAAAAACAAAAACAAAACAAAATTAAAAAAAAAAAAACAAAAAAAAAAAAACAAAATTGAAAATGATTTGGCACATAGTTCATATAAAAGAAATATTAGTTGCCTCTGCACCTAACCTTATATAAAAATAGGTAGTATAATTTAGATGGGCTCTAGCCCATAGTTTCAGGTATGGACACATGACCCAAGTCTGGCTACTCCAACTAATTTTAGCCTTTTGGATTAGTTCAGAGAATGAGCACCTTATCCAAACTGACCCAACTGATACCCATCCCACCTTACCCTAAACCCCCACCATGGGTTTTGCGGAAACTTTGGCAAAAAAAGACCTTTATCGCTTTCAAAAGGAAAACTTTAAAGACCAGGTCAGCCCAGAGTAGAGTTTCTTTAGTTCAGCATGACTGATGATTAGGGCCAAATAATTCTTTTTGTGTGTGAAGGGCTGTCTTGCACGTTGTTTAGAGGTTAGTGCCACTAGCTTCTACCTTTAGACGGTAGTAGCAACCCCCACCCCCACCTCCTTAAGATAGTAAAAATGTCTTTGGGGGAAAAAACAAAACAAAACAAAAAACAAACGAACAAAAATAAAACCTCCCCAAGGTTGATAACCATTGGCCTAGAGCCACCATAGTTCACCTTTGTCACTACATGGAAGATAGCACTTAAGAATAAAACATATGGAGAGGAGAGTAAAGCCAAGAGACAATAAGGTAGCAAAAGAGAGGTCAGTCATTAACGACAGACTTTAAGACCCTGGAGCCAACTATACTTGAATTGAGAACCACCACTGGAGTTTTTAGTGTCATGGGACTTTTAAAAAACTATATTTGTATAAGCTATTTTAAGCCATGTTTCTGACATTTGCACTTAAAATAGTTCTGATTGATTGTATAACTATCATACAACTTACATTTAAACAAGTATGACAGATATTGAGCTGGTAATTAAAGTGTGACAGGTGTTATGCAAGAAGGTTAGTGTGAAAACTCATAGCAGGTGGGTTTTGTGGAGTGGGATGGGGAAACCTCACTGGGGAAGAGTTTCTGAAGTTAAACAGAAATAATTCAGGTGAAGTGATTGAGGTGGAGGTTGAGGACAGTGGTACACAGAGAACTAACCTGAAAGCAAAAGAGAATAAGACTGGGAAAAGTCCACATGGCTTTGGCTGGATAGGGCAGAATAGAATAAAATATAGAGAGGTGTGCCAATTAGAGTGGACATTGATTTTCAAATTTCAGAGAACATCAGAATCACCACTGAGGCTTGTTAAAAGAAAGACTACCAGTCCCCACTCCAGAGTTTTAGATCTAGTAATTCTAGGAAAATTTGCATTTCTAGCAGGTCTGCAGTTCTGTGGAACAAACTTCAAAGACCTCTGGTGTCAGGAAATTTTAAGGGATAGTGCAGGATCCCAAGGCTAACAGTAGCTAAACTGTAACTACCCCTAAGATCCGAAGAAATAAAGCTATGTAGGGTGTAAGTTGGAACTTAGAACAGGAGAGAGATTTGTGAAGAGCAGGATCATAATGAGAAAGTGAAGTGCCTTGTAAGGATGCAGCCAGCTCAAGGCAACAGCTCAGGGAGTGAGGAAGGAAATAAATATTCTGACTTCACTCTCTTTCCCTCCCTTGGATCTCTTTCTCGGAGCCCTATTGATTTACTCCAGGTAAGACAACCTTCCAATACAGAAAGCACAGTGGAGAAGATCTGAGACTAGTTCTGAATAGTAAAAAGAAAATTTCCATAACAAATAAACAATGACCAAATACGAAAGGTTTATGAATATATAGTCAGTCCTATATCCTTAGAATAATGGAAACTACTGGAGGATTTTATGCAAGAAAAGAGCAAAATAAGATTTTCCTTCTGAAACATGCCCTTTTCTTGCATAAAATCTTCCAGTAATACACACAGATACAACCCCTCACAGAGATAATGGATTAGACGGAAAAGGACCTCATATTGGGATATTATTCCAGATGACAGTGGAGATGGAGCTAAGTAGGAAGGTTTTGGAATTATTTAAGGAGCACACTCAATAGAACATGGTAGAGTGAGAAATGATTTTAAAATGACTACTAAAAAAATGACTACTAAATTTTGGCTTGGGAAACCTATTGACTCATTGCTCCATGTACTGATATAGGAGACTCGTCAAAAAGGAAGGCTCAAGAAAGAGAAATAACAAATTCAGTCTGGAATATGCTACCTTTGAGATGCTTATGAAAAATTTAAGCCAAAAATATAACAGAAGTGGGTTGATATATGGGTCTAAGGCTCAGGGCTGAAGATATAGAATGGTAAAATTTCAACAGGAGAAATGTTATCAAGCTACAAGACAAGGTAAGCTTATCCAAGGAAAGCAAGAAGTCTAGGGTATTTATCTGGTTATCAGTAAGAGTTACTATTGTTTTGTTGTTGTTGAAATTAGCATATTCATAAATGTGCAAACCGGGCTGAGTTTGTACAAAGAAAAATATATCGACTATAATCATCATTCTATTTTAATATGACTTGTGCTAAATATTAAAAACCAAGGCTATGTCGACAATATGAGACATGAGGAAGGTACCAAGAAAGGGAATACTAATAAGGGAAAAAAGGAAGGTGAAGTGACAGATTTGGCACCAAGAAGAATAAAATGACTCAATGACTTGAAGCTCTCATCAGTGGTCTCAACTCAATACCACAGGCAATTTTCTTGAGAAACAAGTATTAACTGATAATATCCCTTACTAGTCCCTTACTTGGTGTGTCATATTTAAAGCCATAGATGTAAATCATTATTTCCTAACCTCATTTTCTACTTTTAATTTCCTTGAAGAAACATGGATAATAAGTCAAAAAGAAACAAATTCTAGAAAACAAAAAACTCCAATCCATTTTGAATCTCAAAAATCTTAATTAAAGGGCACTAATTGAGCACCTCTGACAAATATATACATAAAGACATCGATGATCTAAAACTCCCGAGCTCTCTCTCAAATAAAAGCTTTATATAAGCCACTTATTCCAAGGTCTGATAGTGGATATCCATTGTATTGAGCTGTGCAGCATCCATTCTTCTTTCTTCAGGTATAAAAATCCTAATTTTCCTTTAAAATTCCACAGTTCCTCAAATCTAAATCTACATTGTTTTAAAAGAGGTTGACCTCCAACTCCTACTTTCTTAAATGGATATATATGCTCCCAAGCTATCCAGTGAGAATGGCACTTCCTGCTGAATGGGATAATTGGTTCAGGATTTAGTTTATGACCTACCTCAGGCCAATGAAAACAAATTTGGGGTCTCTTGATGAAACAACATCCAGGTGTTTTACTTCTACCTGGATGTTTGATCTAGAACTGCTGGTGGCAATTGTTCCTGACACTTGTTGGGAGGCACATGTCCAAGAGTAAAACAGATACAAGGAAGCAAGGACTAAACTGAGGCAAAATCCAGCCACACCACCTCTGGACTTGTCAAAGATGCAAACATACAAGTTAACATTTTTTTTTTTTTAAAGATTTTATTTATTTATTTGACAGAGAGAGATCACAAGTAGGGAGAGAGGCAGGCAGAGAGAGAGGAGGAAGCAGGCTCCCTGCTGAGCAGAGAGCCCGATGCGGGACTCGATCCCAGGACCCTGAGATCATGACCTGAGCCGAAGGCAGCGGCTTAACCCACTGAGCCACCCAGGCGCCCACAAGTTAACATTTTTGCTAAACCAGCTGGAATTGGAGTTTTGATGGTTACTGCTATATTAATAGAAGTGAACATAAAGTTTAAAGTTTTATATTTGGTTCCAAATCATATATTGTCAACATCTTTAATGGATTTTACAAAGTTAAAATATAAATGGACCATTTAAGCAGAATTTTTTAAAAATAATTGATTGAGTCTGGAACTTTAGGACCTTATTGAGTAAATTTCAAGTCATTAAAAGAAGTATGTGGAAGATTTAAAGAAAAATATTTTTTAGGGGTGCCTGGGTGGCTCAGTGGATTAAGCATCTGCCTCTGGCTCAGGTCATGGTCACAGGGTCCTGGGACTGAACCCCACATCAGGCTCTCTGCCCAGCAGGGAGCCTACTTGCCCCTCTCTCTCTTTCTGCCTCTCATGCCTACTTGTGCTTTCTCTCTCTGTTAAATAAATTAGTAAAATCTTAAAAAAAAAAAGAAACATATATTTTAAAAATGATTGTTTATTTGTATTGTTATTCTGCTTCTAACCAAAGCCTAATATCTCCTTCTTTTTTTTTTTTTTTTAAGATTTTATTTACTTGTCAGAGAGAGAAAGAGAGAGAGCGCAAGCACAGGCAGCCAGAATGGCAGGCAGAGGCAGAGGGAGAAGCAGGCTCCCTGCCGAGCAAGGAGCCTGATGTGGGACTCTATCCCAGGATGCTGGGATCATGACCTGAGCCAAAGGCAGCTGCTTAACCAACTGAGCCACCCAGGCATCCCTAATATCTCCTTCTTGATAGAAAGATGAAATATAGTTAGATACATACATACATACATACAAAGATATAGATAGATTCAGATCTCCCTTATTCCCTTACTCTTGATAATAAGTGTTGTAATTAATAGCAATGAAGTATTTCAAAATGCTGCAAAAATTGCTTATATTTGTTATTTCCATTAATAAGAACTTTTATTTAGGGTATAATTCACACTGTATTTTAAAGGAACGTATATTTTGTTATTTTATAGAATATTTAGCAAGAATTACATGCCTTAATATTATAGAAAATGTCAAAATAAACTTAAATATTACAAAACACAAAACCAAATGCAAAGCTATTATTTTTTAAGATAAAAGAGCATATTTCAAAGGGATGAATTAATTGACACTACTGACTGAGAAATTATGAAATAATGCCTTCATTATAAATGAAAATCATCAATTAGAAAATTATAAGTTATGAAATAATGCCAAAGAAGGAATGTCTGGCTTATTCAACTAACTAACTAACTAAATAAAATGTTTATCCTTCTGCTTCCATATGCTTAATACATTTGCATTACTTTTATACAGTATCATATTCTCTTCTTTTGGATTGCTTTCATTTCTACTCTAAAGTAAGAACTATCCTATCCTCTAAAGATAAGAAGTATCAAAAATAAAAAATAAAAAAATAAAGATAAGAAGTATCCTATCCTAGTTTAGGAAATTTTTATCACAAAATTTAGAGTTTGCATCACTCATTCTTATTGTTGATTATGAACTTAGCATTATAAAGGTGAAAAAGATATAAATTGTTGGGAACCCACATTATAACTTGAAAATTAGGACTAAATTATTTTAAGGTATTAAATCACTACATACTAGTTAATTTATAACAGACACCTCTTTCTAATAGGACCAAACATCCCTCTTAGATTCTTTATATTTAAGAGCAAAAATATATCTACTTTATTATTTAAGAAAATACATACTTGAAATATATTATTGCTTTTTGTCATTAACCCCTGACCCTCAAAAAATTTTTAAAAAGTAAATCTTATAGCAAACTACCAGAGGTAATGACAATAATGAGAAAAGACACTTACATGATCAATCAGTTCACGGACCATTCCATTCCACTGTCCATTGGCATCATCCTGAGCTCCATATTTCCCATCCTCCACAAGTCTAATTTCATACGTAAAGCCAAGGATTGTCGATAACTCTCTGAGGAGGTCAATGCAGTAACCCTCAAATCGATCATTCCCATAGAGAGGCTTGTCAGATTTCTTAAACAGGACATAGGGTTCCTCCTGGAAACAGTAAACATGAAGATAGGAGGTATTAATTAATCGTAAAACTATGAGAATTGTAGCTTTCCTTAGAAGACAGAATATTTCACATTAATTTAGAATAACAGTCAATTTTATTTTCTATTAATTGTAATTAATATAAGGTGAAATCTTAAGAAGGCAAACTAATTTGGGAATATTTGTACTTCAAAAGAGAATATGTGACTATAATAATTTCACCATGACTATATAATAAAAATATGATATTATTTATCTTCTATCATATGTGAAAAATAACATATAATGTGATATATGCTATAAAATAAGTAAACATAAGATCCAATTTCACATGACTGCAATATCCCAACTTGATTCACATCATTCATTCAATATATGCTGTTCTATTTCAGGGGGCTGTATCAATGAAAGAATGATAAAAACTCACTAATTGCCTACTATGCTCTAAAATCTGGAGTAGGGACTCCTCTATATTACCCCATTTTGTCCTAACAAATATGAAAATTATGACTACTATATTTATAGGAAAAAAAATAGTAACTTGCTTTGGAATATGGAAAAAGAAACAACATTTATCAAGGGTTTCTGCATTCATACAACATTTTAGGGAACACCTACTATGAGCCAGCCCTCCTCTATATAAAAGAGAAATTTCTGAGTCATGAAGTTCATGATATAGATGAAGAAATCAATAATAAATGTCTAAAGAAATAGAACACCTAACTTCTGATGCTGATAAATGACATAAAAGCATAAAATAGGGCAATAGGATACAGAACAACTTCAAGGTACTTGGCAAGATAAAAGAGGACAAGACAAAATTGAGTAATACGTCTGGAAGTCTTTACTGAGGAGAGGAGAAATGAGGTAGAACCTAAAAGATGAGAAACAGTTTAGCCATTTGAAAATTTGAAAGAAGAGAATTTCAGGTCAAGGACACAGCAAGTAAAAGCCCCGAGGCCAATATGATACTGGAGTGTTCCAGAAAGAGGAGTACTGCCATCAGTGTGACTGAAGTCACATCCAGGAGGTGAGGGAATCAGTTGAATAAAGTCAGAATTAATAGAGAGAGGAGCCTTACAGGCTCTGCACAACAGGCCCTGTTAAAAACTCATATGTTTAATTAAGTACTAAGAGAATCCATGCGTTAACATATTTTTGTGGGGCAGGAAGAACGTGGTATCCTGTGAATAAACCAGAGTGCAGCTGGCTCTGCTACTTACTATCTGACCATGGGTAAAGGCTCTAGAAGGCGCTCTCTTAGGGAAAGACACTGTGGAGTGGAAAATTTAGAGAAAGTTGCCATGCCAGTCTGTCTAGAAAGGTGATTACGCTCTTTCCAACCTCTGGAGAACAACAATCATCCCATGAGGGTCATTACACCTCATTTTGGATATGATGGTAATGTGCCCTCTTGCCCATACACATCTCAGAAACAAGACTAATTCCATCTTTCTTCCCAACCCTGTTGACCTGGCTTTTCCCTCTACTGTTTTCATATTTGCTCTAGCCTGACCAGTTGCTGTTCTTCTCATGTTCCCACACACTGTCACCGTATGACAGAACTCCTGCTTAGAGATCAGCACATTGTTGTTCCACATTTTCAACTAATTTTTGGAATGCCCTTTCATCTTTCTGCTTTATTGGATCATATCCCAATAACAGTGCTTCTCCTTCAGCTCTCTTTCATGGAGATCATCATTGCCTCCCATCCTTCAGGTACAAAGGCACATTTGGTGTCCTCCTTGCCCCTCATTGCTACCCCATATCATTTCTTCCCTCCTTCATGCTTCTGCTCCTCTATGGCTCATGCCATTTTACTATACCATGCTCTCTGTCTTTACACGTGCTGTTATCCAATGAAATCGGAACCAAAATATGTACTAAGTGGGGAAGGGAAGCCTTTACTTCCAAATGTTTACCTACTGGATGGCAATTTTGCTTTCTTTACCAACTCTTATCATTATTCTTTATGTATTCAAAATCCACCTACATGAAGCATCCAACATGGTGTCTCAGTCCTTTTACCCCCTCATTGCCAAATCCTTTCCCTCACTGGGATTAGCCTCCCTCTCCCATGACTACAGCTACACTCTGCAATGGTCAGAAAATGATCTATTTCTATATTAAGATTTTTTAAAGCCCATTCATCTAGCTCATTGTTCAATCACACCCATGCCTACCATTCTTTAGTCCTATAAAGATCTCTAACTCAGGGACCCCTATACTTTCCCACTATCCATCAATCCCCTTTTAACCTCACTTCTGACTTCCAAACCTTGTCTGGCCTAGGTCTCAAGGTCCATTAGCATAATTTCTGTATTATACACATCTTCAAGACTTTCACCACTTTTGTGCTGGAGTATCTGGCCTTACAAAAAATATGCCTTACATGACATTTCTTTTCCTCTATGCCTACTCCCAAAGAACTAAACAATACTAACTGTTTATACTCACAATTAATACCCTCAAACATTTTATGATAGGATCTATTTCCAAACTCTACGAGATGAACATTTTATCCATTTTTCTTAACCTCACAACCTTCTACTCTAATACTTAGTTGATCAATTCAGTAAGAAAACAAAAGCAATGACATGTCATACCCTTACATGCCCACAGCAAACCCCACCAAACTCATCTACTTGTATTCATTTTCTCTTTCTTTGTCTCCTGTTATAGAGGAACTAGAACTCTGCTTATTGGGCCAGTCCTAATAATTATATTCTGATTTTTGTATTAGTCAGGGTTCCAAAACAGGATGCCACTTTGAGCAGAGTAGTGATTTCAGCTGAGATATACAACCGGTCTAACCTAACTACAGAATGTTTCCATGGAGATAGAAACCATGACCTCATTTGTCTCCCTCCCTTTGATCTCTTGCTGGGGCTTCCCACTGGTTAAACTGAATCAAAAGCCAGGGGATACATGAGTCTATTGATGTAATCCACACAAATCAGACACCTGGGACAGACCATAGAGTGAAGAAAAATGGAAGATGGATCTGGGGACAAAAAGGATGATACATAGTATATTCCCACCACATTTCACTTGCTCCAAGTCCCCAAAATTAGCTGAGTTATTTTGTATCTCCTTCATAACCAATCTGTCCCTTCACATGGAATCATTTTCCAAGTATGTATACTTGTTCCAAAGCCTTCACTTAGTCCTGTGACCCTTTCTGCCACACCTTAATTTTTCTATTTCTCTTTATAGACAACTATCCAGAAAGATTTGTCTACACTTGCTACCTCAATGTTTCAGTTATCTGTCCACCCACTGGAGTGACTTCTAGACTAACTCCGCTTAACGGATCTTGACACAACACTAAGGACCTCCAATTTGCTGAATCCAAGAGATGTAGCTCTATTCTCTTTTTACTCAGCCTCTCCGCTGCATTTGCAAAATGAACTATCACCCTCCCCGCTCACCCACACACACACTTTAACACTCTCCTCTCTAAGCACGTCATGCTTCCATGGCATGGCCCCTACCACAGTGGGAACTCCTCTCAGGATCGTTTGCTACTGTTTTTTGTTTTGGGTTTTTTTGTTTGTTTTTCTACCTTATTTTAAATGTTGATGATTCTCTATGCTTAGTTATAGCTCCTTTTCTGTTTTTTTTTTTTAATTTGTGCCTAAATGAACTTACCCACACATATTAAATTCAATAACATCTTTTTTAAAGCTTTTATTTATTTGACAGAGAAAGAACAATCACAAGCAGAGAGGCAGGCAGAGAGAGGGGGGGAAGCAGTCTCCCCACTGAGCAGAGAGCCCGATGCGGGGCTCAATCCCAGACCCTGAGATCATGATCGGAGCCGAAGGCAGAGGCTTAACCCACTGAGCCACCCAGGTGCCTCTAAATTTAATAACATCTTAAGCTGATGACTCCAAAATTTATATACCTGACCTAGACCTCTCCTAGTAAGCGTTAGGCACACATATTCAGCAAGCACTTGTCAGTACCACTTAATGTCTCATAGATATCTCACATTTAGTGTGCCCCAAACAGAATTCATCTTTTTCTTAAAACTTGTATACCTTTTCTCTGATTTCAAAAAAAAAAAAAAATGACACCATCACCTACCCAGTTACTCAACCAGTTACTGAGGCATCATACTTACTTTCCTTTATTCTAGTTCATTCACTAAAGAGCAACAAAAGATCTTAAAGTATATATTTAATTATATCCCCACCACTACTTCAAACGAACTAATAGATGACCCAGTGCATTTAGAATAATATTCAACTTCCTTGCCAAGACCCCTGAAATCTGTGTTACCGCTCGTTTTCACATTGGCAAATGAGTCCAGCACTCATAAAATTGATCAAGTCAAAAGCCAGGAAATCACTCTAACTCTCCATTCTATCCTTTGCAAATCCTGAAAACCTATCAAGTTCCTTCCATTTCCCCTGCTTTCAACATGGTTCATGTAAGCTTTATTTCCCCTGTAGGTTCCTATTGTAGTCTCTTACTTCTACTTTCCATTTCTATGTTCCCATACTCAATTTTCCATAGAAAGTCATAGTGATCTTTTAAAAATTAAACATTATTTCATCATGCATCTGCTTAAAACCCAATAATGGCTTTTTATTGAAACTTGGAGAAAAAAAAAAAAGGCAAAACTGCTTACCCTGGTGGTCACAGTGCTATACACTTTCCTCTCTGACCCTGGCTTTTCATTCCTCTCTCATTATATTCCAGATATATTAGTTTTCCTTCTGCTCCTCAAACTTGCCAAGCTCATTTCTGACTTGAAGTCTTTGCCTTGCCTTCCTTGCCCCCAATTTCTGACTGGAAAGATCTTTCCTAAGATCATTCTCATCATTCAGGTCTCTGCTCAAATATTGCTTCTTCAGCACTAGATATAAATAGTGTGTGTATATACATATACAGATATATAAAATATGCATATTTATAATATATAAATATATATATTTCCTTATAAGTTACTGCTTTGTTTGCAAATGTTTTGTTTTTCCCATTGCATTTACTTTAATATGAAGTTTTATTATTTATTTATCTATTTATTTATTATTATTTAAATTAACTCTTTGGGGAGTGTGTATTTCTTTCATGAGTGCAAGGACATCGGAGATTGCATTCATTAATATATATCATTAACCACACTCAGGAAATGTGTTCAATGAATAAATTTTTCATTATGAAGGCTTATAGTCTACATTTCCCTCTTCAATCTCATCTTTTCCTTAAATTCTAAATATTCTGTTTTCTTTCAGTTTCTCAAATAAAAAGAAAGTTTCTGCCTCAGAGCTTTTTAACATACTGTACTATGTGCATATAATGTTCTTCAAATGGTGAGCTCCTTTCCTTCCTTTAAGGTTCAAATTAAATGTGAAACCTTTCCTGAACTAATTTAAAGAGTTCCTATTATTCCCTATCTCAACACTTTATCTCCTCAATTAATTCAGTTTTAAGTTATTTTATTTGTTGACTTACTTTTTGTTTGTCTCACTTCCTTGGAATATAATATCCATATTGATTCATTTTAGTATCTCCCATGCTTAACCTGCCTGGCACATAGTAAATGCTAAGCAAATATTAGGGGAATAAATGATTGATAAATTAGTGAATTCTCTGACTCAATTTTCTCATCTCTAAGTAGATTTAACAATGATTTTATAATTATTTTGAGAATTAAATCAATGGAAATTAATAAATAACATCTTCTTAATATTATTTTATTATTTTTAGCTTCCCAATAATTTTCAATAGATTTTAATAGACTTTTTCTTTTTCATTTTTTTAGAGTGGGAAGATGGAGGGGCACAGGGAGAGGGAATCCCAAGTGGGTTCCATGCACAGCACAGAGCCTGACAGAAGGTTCAATCCCACAACCCCAAGATCATGAGCAGAAATAAAAATTCAAACACTTAACCAACTGAGCCACAGTTATAGATTCACAGTAAGTTTCAGTGGAAAGGAATTCCCATATATCCCTGACTTCACACATACCTAGCCTCCCCTACTAACAACATCCCCCACCAAAGTGATACATTTGTTATTTTGGATAAGTCTACATTGTTACATCATTTTTAAAAGATTTATTTATTTGTTTCAGAAAGAGAGAGCCCTGAGTATAGGGAGGGGTAGAGGGAGAGGAGGAGAGAATCTCAACAACACTCCCCACTCTGTGTGGAGTCCAATGCAGGCCTAGTCTCATAACCCTGAGATGACTTGAGACAAAATCCAGAGTCAGTTGCTTAAACAACTGAGCCACCCAGCCAGGTGCCCATCATCACCACTCAAAGACTATACCTTCCATTAGGGTTCATTCTTGGGGTTGTACTTTCAATGGGTTTTGACAGATATAGAATGATACATTGTCATCCATCATTGAGGTATCACACAGAAGAGTTTCACAGCCCTAAAAATCCTTTGTGTTCTATTCATGCTTCTCTCCCCTCTAACATCTGATAACCACTGATCTTTTTAGTGTCTCTATAATTTTCTCTTTCTCAGGACACCTGGGTGGCTCAGTTGGTTAAGCAGCTGCCTTCAGCTCAGTTCATGATCCCAGCGTCCTGGGATCGAGCCCCACATCGGGCTCCTTGCTTGGCAGGGAGCCTGCTTCTCCCTCTGCCTCTGTCTGCCTGTGCTCACTCTTGCTCCTCTCTCTTTTACAAATAAATAAATAAAATCTTTAAAAAATTTTTTTTCTCTTTCCCAGAATTCATATAGTTGAATTCAAGCAGTATGCAGCCTTTTCATATTGACTTATTTTACTTAGTAATATACATTCAAGTTTCCTCCATATCTTCTCATAGCTGAGACCTCATTTCTTTTTAGTGCTGCATGACAGTGCATTGTCTAGATGTACCATGTTTTATTTATCCACTCACCATTCACCTACTAAAGTTTATCTTGGCTGCTTCCAAGTTTTGTCAATTATGAATAAAGCTATTATAAACATCCATGTGCCGGTATTTGTACAGACATAAATTTGGTAAAACTTGTTTGGAAAAACACCAATGCATTCCATTATTAGGTCATATGATAAAAGTATGTTTACCTGTAAGAAATCACCAAATGTCTTACAAAGTGGCTGTACTGTTTTGTATTTCCATTGGCCATGAAGGAGAGTTCCTATTGCTCCACATCCTCACCAGCATTTGGTGTTGTCAGTGTTCTGGATTTTGGCCATTCTAATAGTTATGTAGTGTTTTTTCATTGTTGCTTTAATTAAAAAATCCTAAGGACATATGATATTGAGCATCTTTTCATATGCTTAAATGGAGTTTTATTAGAACTATTTTACTATTTCAACTGTTTTCTAGTTGGACTATTTTATTTACTGGTAGGACTATTTCACTAGCAGCTTTTATTAGCTGTCATTTTTCAGAGAGGCTACATAATTTTCCCAGGTCACATAGCTAAGAAGAGATAAAAGGAAGCTAAAAAGAGGTTAAGTTAAGAACTCAGGTTTTCTAAATTTCAAAATACATACTTTTCCCATTATTTTATGTTGCTTTCTATACCTTAAGAGCATTTATAGAAAATCTACATATGCTAGATTTTTAAATGGAATTATGTCAAGCACATAGGTATCAGAAATTAGTTTTTAGCTGTAAGTTCACAGCTGGGTTTTTGGGTTTACCTAAGGTAAAGGACAATAAGAATCCTGTCTTTTTTTTTTTTTTTTTAAGATTTTATTTATTTATTTGACAGAGATCACAAGTAGGCTGAGAGGCAGGCAGAGAGAGAGGAAGGGAAGCAGAGAGAGAGGAAGGGAAGCAGGCTCCCTGCTGAGCAGAGAGCCCCATGCAGGGCTTGATCCCAGGACCCTGAGATCATGACCTGAGCGGAAGGCAGAGGCTTTTAATCCACTGAGCCACCCAGGCGCCCTCCTGTCTAATTTTTAAGTACTATATAATTACATACAAAATTAATTCTCTAGGGGCACAGAAAGTATTACCAATGTGATAAATACGGTTTTCTTCCTCCCCTACAGTTGTTATTTGGATAATAATACTATCATTCCTCTCTACTCATGTGGCACGCTAGTCTTTTAAGTTAGATAACACATTTCCATGGATAACAATTTAAATGACCTTGTTACCTTGGAAGAGGAAGAAGCCTTGCAGTTAAACAGCTTTCTTTGCTAGGTATTTACATTTTAGGGATATTCAGGTGTTTCTTTTTCTGGTTCCTCCACAGAAAATTTTTGAAAACTTTTGAATATTTTAATGTTTATTTTATTGAGTAGTAATTGCTGATATATACATATATGTATAGTTCAGAAGATATTTCTTGAGCAATTTATATGGCATGGTAATTACTTAAATTTCCATCAAAAATACCAAAATCATCACCAGGCCCAAAGCAGGCTTACAAATAAAATGACTACTATACTGAACTGAGTGGAAATAGATTACTCTGTTCAACTGGAGAAGTCAAGGGAACTTGAACTTGAAACAAAATATGATAAAACAGGTACATTCTCCTATGAGGATTGGGTACAGGTGGTCACATATCCTCAGGTTCCAAACCCATGGGCAGAAAGTTAGAGATTTGAGAAGAACTTAGCATATGCCCCTACAGAAGAGGGGATAGCCTGAGTATTTGGAGCTAATGGAATGGGAATCAAAAGAAACACATTGGTGTAATACATTAACCCTTTTAAATTCATTCTTGATTTCATTTGGTTTCTGATTTTTAAGAAAATGGATTTTTTTTTTAAGTCACAAAAATTGTCCTTTTATCAAGCTCTATACACTAAGTAATAGAACTATCTAATATTTTCCAAGAACCAATTTTGTTCCAGACGCTGTTCTGGGTGCTTTCCTTGGATAAACTTGTGTATTTCTCACTATAACAATATGAAATCATTAATATTATTTCTATTTTACAGATGAAGAAACTGAGGGTAAAAGTGCTTATGCCCAAGGTCAATAGCCAGTATACAACCCAGGGAGTCAGACTATTTTACTATTTACCACCACACTATACTTTCCACATTAAACTGCTTCTAGTGATCATTACCAAACTCCATGTGAATGCATAATTGCACATAGCTCATTAGGTAACTTGATATATATCCTATGACTTTATTATTTTATCCATCAATTGAGATTAGCTAATACGTTAACATCATGCATGCAAATTGGTAATACACTTACTAATTGAACAATGCAGTCAAAACAATATTGCAGAAAAGAAGTAAATATATAATCCAAAAAATTCATTTTCTTCATAATAATGATCTCTTTTCTAAGTGACAACATATTTCTAACATAAAAGTTCTTCAAGAATTTGTAAAACTAGCATATTTTAAGCCCAACAGATTTAGGTAGTAATACATCAGTATCTAAAAAAAATCTTTCTCCTCATTTGCATGATCAAGTCATCATTGTGTCTATTTAAAATTTTGTCCCAAAATATTTATGGTATATTTTTCACATAAACTCACTTGAACATTAAAAAAAATATGATGGGAGTTAGTGATTACTGAAGTATATTTGAGGCACGTGAGGGATTTTGTGCAAAAGGTACAAAAGCATAGCAAATTTTTTTTTTAAATTATGCTATTTAAATCTCATTAATTCGGGTTTTCCTAGTAACTAGTCAACCTATTAACTTGATTTTAATCACTTATAAGCCAATAGGAAAATTTCTGTCATGGGCAAATAAGTTTGTTGATCCCTGTGAGACTGAAGTGTATTTAGGTATGTATTTTACACAGCTTTTCATACCACTAGAAAAAAAAACTGTGGTCTGAGTGCATCTTTCTAGTATTTATGGATCTCCACAATGTCAAATATCATTCTTCCCATATTTAATTCTGATAAGTAAGACACCATTTTCCAGTTGTGATTCCTATCTCCAGCTACACTGTGTCACAAAATAGTTTACATCGAGTTATGGCTCTTCTTTAGACTCTCTTTCTCTGTTTCATACAGCACAAGGATAAATAATAACCTCATGTAGGAAAAGAAAAATGGTACCAGAAGCAATTACTGTACCACGTACTGAGTTCAATGAATAATATGATAAAACTCTCCTGGGCAACTTTACTGATTTCTCATATAGTCTTAAATCTCCACATCAGCATTCGCTAGAGGTAAAGGCACTTCATTCCACTGGCATCTGTAATAAGGATTTGTCAGCATTTCCACTATCAACCCCAGTTTTAAGAAACCCAATAACTCATGTATTTTTATCTGCATTAGACTGGGAGTTGGCAAAGAATATAACCAAAATGAAGTTCTAAAAACGTGAAATATGTCTTAAGGTTGAGGGGAACAAAATGTTTTATTTAAATATAATAAAACTTCATAATTTTTAAGTTATAACTCACATATCCTTCAGCCTTTACCTAGAGCTAAATTATTTTTTCATATGTTAATCCCTGAACTATCACTGTCTTACTCACAATATTCAAAAGATAGGGTCAAGAAAATGCAATTTAATTTTAGAAATGTATAAAATATCCCTTGTCATTTCAAGGATAAGTCTAAGTTAACTAATTTATTTATTTATTCCAACGTGTATTGAACTATTATGTGCCATTTTAGGCATGAGATATGGAGCAATGAGAAACAAAGCAACACAGAAAAGTTTCTGCCCTTCTGTAACTCCCAATCTAGTGGTGAATTTGGATTTTCATCTATTTTACAGTATACTGTATTATTCACTTGGCTACTTTGTTTCATTAATTACCAGAAGGGAAATAATGCCATATAGTACATTTTTTAGACATATGATTATGTCTTATTTTAGAGCAGGACCTATGACATGGTGACCCTCAAATAATTTATTTGGGAAAACAGAAATGAATATTCAGTTAGCCTTAGTCTCCTTCTGAATTTATCCTTATGACAAGAAAACTTTTAAATGGCACCAGCTGAAACTCCACTTGCTTTAGGTAACAATATTCTCAACTAAGAAGAGTATCAAAACCTTTAAAAGATATTTTTTAATGGTTCTTGATTTTTCCTTAATAAAGATAGTGCTCTCTCTCTCTCTCTCTCTCTCTCTCACACACACACACACACACACACAAACACCCCTTTTAAAAAAATAGCATTCCTATGGCTTAAATGAAAAAGGCACTATGGTCACAATAATATCAGATTAAAATGAAATTATGTAGATTAAGTTTAAAACTGAGCAGTTCATGTGTTCCTGAGAATCACTTCTGTCCCTCAATGTTCTTAGTCTTGTGTACATACTCCATGTATCCTAACACTGTCTTCACACTGAAAGCATTAAACCATAAATAATAGTATCATAGAGCAGTTTGGGTCTCAAGCAGATCAAGGTGGTGCTATGAAGTTGATTGGAAGTGGAAGGCTAATGAAATGGGGGGCATGAAGGGCAGGGGCTATGGTGCTGCTGACTTGGCTCCTAAAGAAGGAGAGTCAGCTCTGTAAAACTGTAGAACTTAACACATTAACATGAGAAGGAAAAAAAAAAAAAAGACCTCAACATCTTGCCCCAGCATACTCAAAATAATGCAAAGTGCAGAATTATACTTTTAAAAGGAAGATTAAGGATGAAAGGGTATTACCATGAAGAGCAATACTAAGATGGGTAGTTCTTCAGCAAACAAGTTAACTCATTGTATCTGACCATGGCCTATCTATTGCTCTAAAAGGCATACTTCTGGGTAGATAAAGAATACATAATGCTTGATGTGATCTAGGAACAAAAGAAACAAGCTTATGGTAACAATCGGAATGCTTCCCCAATACTAATACCTATTTCCAATTGGCATGTTTTAATTTTAAGAGGCCATCACCATTTCTGTATGGAACAGTGACCTATAGGTAAAAACAGAAACTCTAAAAATGGTCAATGAATTACCATTCTCTTAAGAGTATAATTCTAAATCTTTATCTGATGTTTCAGAAGCATCAGATAAAACTCTATAAATATCTATATTTGATAACTTCATGATAAAACATAAATGTAAAATATTTTTGTTTTCCAGTTAATATTTCATCCACCATTCCATCAATTCATGCATTCATTAAACAAATATTTTTATGTGAATTCTGTATAAAGCAAATTTTCTCTTAAAGACTAGACAGTGAATATTTTTGTCTTTGCAAAAGTTGCAACTACCCAACTGCCACTGTAGAGCAAAAGCAAGCCCAGAAACAGTGAAGAGGCTGAAAAGACTGTTAGAGCTTAGGAATGTACTTTTTAGGAACTCTGGAATTTAATTAAAAAAAAAAAAAAACTTACAAGAACCAGTGAGATGCTTTATAAAAAGAAAAACTGTAGAATTTTGATCAGAGAGCTCTGTGTCATATCAATTTACCCGGTTAGGACTATCTTCCACTCCCCGTTCAGCAGCAGCTTTTAAGATGGCAGCCTGCATTCCTGGTGCAGATTGTGGGTATCGGGGAACAGTACGGGCTGAATTCTCAAAGAAAGTAATTCTGGTTTTTTTGACCTGTGTCATGATTCCCTGAAGATACTGGCTCAAGGCTTTGCCTTTGTTTCACTTACATAGGTGCTTCCTCAGGGTGGAAGCTGCTTTACAGGTGCAAGATACAGCAGAGACAAGAAAGAGACCAAAATGCCTGGACAGAAGAGGCTGGGGAATGAAATACTTACCATTAGGGCTACAAAATGCTCTGCAAATTCAAGGGATTCTAGAAGCCCATGTACAGGCCTATGGCAAGTAGTCTGCTCAGAGAAGACCCGGGAGGACCCTAAGCACTTACCTCAGGTGGGACTTCAGGCTCTACGCAAGCAGGAAAGGAGGGACGGGGCATAAAGTATAAACTGCCTGCCTGAACAATGGAAACTAAAAACATCAATGAGAAAAGCTAAAGAAGACACAAATAAATAGAAAGATATTCTATGCTCATGGCCTGGAAGAATTAATATTGTTAAAATGTTTATACTCCCCAAAGCAAGCCACAGATTCAGTGTAATCGCTACCAAAATTCCTATGACACTTTTCACAGAAGTAGAATAAATACTTCTAAAATTTGTGTGGAACCAAAAATTACCCCAAAGAGCCCCATAATCTTGAGAAAGAACAAGGCCAGAAGTATCACAGTCCCTGATTTAAGATGATATTACAAAGCTATAGTGATTAAAACAGTATGGTATTAGCATAAAACCAAACACCTAGGTCACTGGGACAGAATAGAGTTCAGAAATAAACTCCTACATGTAAGGTCTATTAATTTATGACAAAGGAGGAAAGAATATACAATGGAGAGGACAGGGCCTAACAGTGTGAGGGAAGCCTTGCTAGGTTGAGTACTGTGCTAGTGTCCTTCTGACATTCTTAAAAACTTTTTAACAAGAGATGCTTATTTTCATTTCACACTGGGGGCAGAAATTATGGAGCCGGTCCCATATGCCGTTGGGAATGAGAACCACTGACTTAAACAAAAGGTAGAGTAAATGAAAACACCCTAGAGAGAGAAAATGATTCATATGGATGCTGGAATGAATGAATAGCTCTGTATGATTTAAATGAAAAGAAACTATGGAACAAAAAGAAGATAGGGATAATATCATGGGGATCTAAGTTAGGAAACAAACTTTATTCCTATTAAAGTCTGAGGAAACGATCTAGATATAATCACTGTGGGTCATCAGTGCTTGAGTTAATATCCTGCTTAGAATGACATTCTCTTTCCTAAGATTATTTTTAAGCATCTACCTAAAAATCAGTTTTGGTGTAGGAAATGAGGTTTAGAATTTCTTTCTCCAATATTCTCCCTTTAGGTATTTTCTCATGACTTATACATTAGATAAATCCGAATGCAAGCTTGAGAGAGTCAGAAAGCAAGCCAAAAGGAGGATGTGTTTTGTCACATGAGTGTAAAATGAAGTTTTTAATCATTAGGATTCTGTTTCTTATTATTAAATGCAAAAATCTGAGTTTGAAGTTTCTTTGCCTTAGAAAGGACCCAATATTACCTGTCCTCAAGCTCTATTTACATTTCTCCAAAAGGAGGGGAAATATGATGATTAAAAAAGGGATTAGAACCCTGACTTGTAGGGCACTTGGGTGGCTCAGTCGATTAAGCGTCTATTTTTGGCTCAGGTCATGATCCCGGGGTCCTGGAATTAAGGCCTGCAGCAGGCCCATCTGCTGCTGTTCTCTCTTTCCCTAGGTCTTTCTCTCAAATAAATAAATAAACCTTTAAAAAAAAAAATACTAACTGACTTTCTACCCTCATGCCTCCCCCAAACTGAACAGATACTGGCAACTTCTTCAAGATTCCTGAATATGCTTGTAAAGCAGTCATAAGAGAAAGTCCTTGTACAGTGAGAATTATCTGTCAATGGTTAGTGGTAGATAGCAGCATGTGTCTGCTGAAAATTCTTTTTTACATAATTGATGGTGAGCTTTTAGCTGCTGCCCTTTCATAATCAATAGAATCAACAGAACCAACCAATGTTTATTGAGTACCTTTCTTTAAAATACCTACTGTAAAACAGAGCTGCATCTCCTAAACACCTTTTAATCTAGTTGAAAATAGAGAATTTACACAAAAAAATGCAAACTAATGATACAAGTTTTCATGTAAGTGCCCAAGGAATAAATGGCATAGGTAAAAGGACCATTAGATACCAGCAAAAGTAAAGATGTCCCAAGGAAGTTAGATAAATCATCCTAGAGAAAAGGCCACCCAAAAAACAGATTGTAGAATGAGTACAAATTAGATAAACGGGGAGAAGTAAGAGTTGCTCAGGCAAGAGAAACGAAGTGAGAAAAGAAGAATCTTACTGGTGCATGGCCTGAAGAAGTAGAATGATGGTTCATAAGAAGAAGATGTTATATAGCCTTGGGGAAAAATAGTAAATGTGAGCACCGTTCATTGCTTCTTATTTTTTAGATTACTTTGTACCCATTTAATATTATCATTTGTTGATAATTTTGTACCAGGAACTATGGTATATATTTTTCAAGTTTTTATTCTAATACCTCAAGTTGCACAACATTATTACCCTTATTATAAAGTTATGGTAATTTGCCCAAGGTAAATCATTCCTAGATTCAAACTCAGATTTTTTGACTTCCATTTTATCCCTTCAACCTGCAGAGAAGCCCTTTCTCAA
Organism: Mustela erminea; assembly: GCF_009829155.1. Classification (NCBI taxonomy): domain Eukaryota; kingdom Metazoa; phylum Chordata; class Mammalia; order Carnivora; family Mustelidae; genus Mustela; species Mustela erminea. The sequence goes on from NC_045617.1 coordinate 29,604,315, forward strand.
TTAGGTATTAAATTCAGATATGAATTTCACATATGAACTCAATGTAGAAACAGTCTGCTCCTCTGATGTTCATTAGTAGGTTAAGCACAGTATATTGTTCTGGGAAATTATTCCACAAGTTTTATTTACAAGAAAACATTCTGCAATTAAAAATATTTGGAAATTCTACATATTTTCATTCCTTTGAGATATCCACAATACATATGGATTTACTAAAGACTCAGTGATAAAGAAACCCAATGGATTTATCTTAACTCAACATTTTCCAAAAGCCATTTAACCACACAATTGTTGTAGTGTGTTCCTCATTACATACCTATCAGAACAGTGGAGCATACTATGAAATTCTGATGTAACCAAATGATGAACGCTATTACAGACCATAGAAAGCACTCACTGTATTATGGAAGCAGTGTTTTGTCTGTAATGTTAGAAAACATCATCTTTGCCAAAAATTGCAAATTTAGAAGTTCAAAAAGCAAGATATAAATTTGATTTTTTAAGAATGCAAAGCTGTGACATATTATAAGCAAATATTTTCTGGTCAGTGGTTCTAGTCACATTTGAATGAAGTATAAAATATTCTGCATATAATATTAAATGTTGTCCAAACAGGCATGCGGCAAAGACATTTCTTTTCTCTTAGTTCTCAGATGAAATGGTAAAAAACATTTTGTTTCTTTGTTTGTCCAATATTGGTTTATTCTAACAAGATGGTGAAAACAAACTCATGAGTTTTTTTTTTTTAATCGATTCCCACATAGACCCAAAACTGAGAACTCAGAACATAAAATTTATAGGACTCAACTCAATAATAAATTCTCGTTTAGACATCTAAATAATGACGTAAATAAATGGCCTAAATGTCTTATGAGAAATGCACTTAATGACATACATTGACTGATGAATGGATAAGGACCTGGGGACTCACCTGTTATTCTGGATTTCTAGAGGGAATCACTTTAGTGATGCAGTAAAAAACATGTATACATTTTCTACCAGGACAAGAGATCTGTACCTTCCTTTTTGAATCACTGTGGTGAGGTTAAGATAAAGTCTGCCATTAAAGGTACCAGTTAAATCTCTAATAAGAAGAAGCAATTAGGAATCAATGTTCAGTAATCAAGTTGTGACTGAAAATGAAAGATCAGAACCTGATAACCAGATATTGATCAGAAAGTAAAATTAGGTTGGGGTACCTGACGTAATTCAGGACTTATGGGTCTTGAAAATCTCACAATTGTCCCCCTTACTAATATGGACAAAGGACTCTTGAGCTTCACTCGAAAACAGTGTGTTTTTGTGGGATTTTTTGCTTTTTTTTTTTTCCCTATCCCAGACTCTTTATCTTGCTGAGAAGCTCTAAATGTATAGTTGTTTGTTAGCCAAATAGAATAAAACAAGTTTTAGGAGATAATCCACAGAAATATTAGGAGGGAAAAGAAAGGTGCAGCGGTGTAGAATCACTGATAATCATCAAGTGCTCCCTAAGTGAACAGTATCTCCTCTATTCATGATGCCAACCATGATCTATCTTGATAACTCCAAATCTCATCTCCAGTCTAGATCATTCTCTTCAGCTATGGAACTATATGTCTAACTGCCAACCCAATAGATACACCACAGGAAATTTAAATGTAACCTGTTCATCTTTTATTACCCCCTTACTGCTTTTTTTACACCGATTATGTTTCCGGCAATGTTTATTAGGAAAATAAAATCTTCCTAACCTCTCATCTCCTTTTAAACTTCAATTTGTAAACTGTTACTATATCCCCATTCTCCACCCTATATATTTTGTGACCCTGATGTCCTTCCCTTCCAACCCTTCAGGTATTGCCATAGTTTGGACCTTATCAGCTCTCACTCTTGCAAAATTATCTTGGTTAGCCTCACCAAATCGTATCTCATAAACTACAATTCTATCTCTACTTCTAAGGGAGATTGTTTAAAGTCCTGACTTGATCATATTGTTTAGGTACTTAAAATCTTTCAAAATTGCCCCATGCTGAATAGATTAAAATCTCAGCTGCTTTATAAGAGCTATAAAACTTCAACACTTCTATGGTGTCGTCTGTCTGCTCACCCGCATCCATCATTTCTCTTCCACATTCTCTGCTCTCCATCTGCAGTGGACTACTGACACTTGTTCTACAGCTCGAAGATTTATGAGCAGCAAGCCCCGACTCCGTCTCTCCTAACTCCTTACCAAAGTAGTTCTAAGGCTATGGGCAAATACAAAAACTCACAACAGTGAACAGTAAGAATAACAGAGTCTTGCCAAAAGTTGAAGGCATGGAATCACGTATGTACAGACAATTATATGTGGAGGATAACCGGTAGTGTAGGAATGTTGTCAAAACAACGGAACAAAGGTATAACCACGTCATCAAAAATGGCTCCACTGTACTTAAGAGAGAAAGCTGCTTATATTCAGGTCTTAAGAAATCTGTTGTCAAGCGAAGTGAAAAAGGAGGGCTGAATGTTGTAATGAATTCTATTCAAAAAAGAAGAATGGTGTCTTCTAATAGAAAACTACAGATAGAGAATTCAGTCTGCTTTCTTGTTAGATGTGAGTGGGACCACTGTTCCCTCATTGAAATAGTGTACTGACAATGGCAGGGAAGGGTACTCAAGTTGGTCTACTCATCTAGCTGGAATTTATGACCTGCTTAATTTTAATTCTTGAGAATATACGGAGTTATAATGCAGTTGATGAAAAAACTTCACCTGTCATTTTGAAAGAATTGACATTAAATATAAGACAACAGGAAACCAAGAAGTCTTGGTCTCCTGGAGGCACATGAAAAAACATTTTATTCATTTCTCCATAAAAAGTTCTTGCTCAGAGATCCATACCCTGTATCAACTAGAAAACTAGGTGAATTCTCCAATACACTTCAGAAACCATTCACCTTCCCATACCCTGCCCCTTGCAGGAACTGAAGGAGAAATTGAGTCCAAGTGATTCCAGATTCAGAGAGAATAGGTACCATGTTAAAATTTAGAGGAATAAATTAAAGATTGCATCAGTCAAAAGTAAGTTTTCCAGCCTGTTTTTCCTTCTTCATTGAGAATGTTAGCTGCCAATCTGTAGGATTTCTTTCAGAAATTATGCAACACAGAGAACAGATACATGGATTTATGTATCTGTCGGACCCTCCAGATAGAAGGCCAGATCCCTCCCAAAACACTCCTTGGTGTAATTCACCTATGACACAGAGCTCCCATTCCCATTTATAGTGCCTTACTCTAAAGTGTGAATTGACATCTGAAAAAATTTGAGTAGAGCCTCTAACATCAAGACAGAAATAAAACAGAAAAATAAAAACACAAATAAAGGAACAAAATAAGAATAAAAAAACTTCAAAAAAAAAAAGGAAATATAATGAATCAATGTTACTAAAAGATCAGAATGTCTAAAAGCTCTTCAAAATTGAAAATAGAGGTAAATAGGGGTGCCTGGGTGGCTCAGATGGTTAAGCATCTGCCTTCAGCCCAGGTCATGGTCTCAGGGTCCTGGGATCAAGCCCCGCATCGGGCTCCCTGCTCAGCGGGAGGCTTGCTTCCCCTTCTCTCTCTGCCTGCCTCTCTGCCTACTTGTGATCTCTCTCTCTCTCTCTATCTCTCTCGGTCAAATAAACAAATAAAATCTTTTTAAAAAAAATAGAGGTAAACATAAATAAAGTGCACTAAAAAGAAATTAGGTACCGAGCTCTGAAAGACATGGAAGAATCATAAATGGAATATCAGTAAGTGAAAGAAGCCAACCTGAAAAGACCACAACTGCATGATTCTACTTACACGACATTCTAGAAAAGACAAAACTATGGGGACAATAAAAAGATCAATGATTGCCAGGAGTTAGGTAAGGGGGTTAACAGGAAAAGCGTTGTTTTCAGGACAGTGAAAACACTCCATATGATACTTATAATGGTGGATACATGTCATTATACATTTGTCCAGACCCACAGAATGTGCAACACCAAGAAAGAATTGAAATGTAAGCTATGTACTTGGGTGATGGTGATGTGTCAGTGAAGGTTCATCAACTGCAACAAATATACCACTGTGGTGGGGGATGTTGATAATGGGAGAGGCTGAGCATGTGTCGGGGCAGGAAGTATATGGGAAATCTCTGTACCTCCCTCTCAATTTTGCTATGAACCTAAAACTTCTCTAAAAAATTGTCTTAAAAATATAAACAGGGACGCCTGGGTGGCTCAGTTGGTTAAGCATCTGATTCATGGTTTGGCTCTGGATTGTGAGATTGAGACCCACAAGGAGATCCGCTCTGGGTGTGCAGCCTGTTTAAGATTCTCTCTCTCCTTCTGCTCCACTCATGCTCTAAATAAATAAATAAATAAATAAATAAATAAATATTGATTAGTTGATTAAAATTCACATATACATACTACATATACAGTATGTTATATATATAGTATGTATTATCTATATTTTTATATATTTATATATGTTTTATATATATTTATATGCATATGTTTTTATTTATATATATAAACAGTTGAAGGGCTAAAGTTGAGGAACTCTTTCAGAAAATAGAATCTGAAAAAAAAAAACAAGATAAAACAAGATGAAATAATATGATAAAATCAGAGGATTATTATAATCTGGGGAGATTTCAAACAATACCAATGTTTGATGAGCTCAACAATTAAGTTAGAATGTCCAGGTATGGAACCTATGCACCAACATTTAAAACAAAAAATGGGGACGCCTGGGCAGCTCAGTTGGCTTAGCGCCTGAGAGGATCAGGGTCTGGGACTGAGTGCCACATCTGGCTCTCTGCTCAGCTGGGGGTCTGAGTCTCCCTCTGCCCTGCTGATCCTCCTACTTGTGCTCTCTGACAAATAAATTTTTAAAAAATCTTTAAAAATTAAATAAATAAAACAAAAAAACAGAAACTGTCATTTACGTGGTGCTGAAATGTGTAATACTCAGCCCAAACCGGAGGGAGAGAAAAGAGAAAAAGTCAAGGAGGAAATTATTAAATAAATAATATTTTTAAAAATATCCGAGAGCTGAAGAATATGTGTTTCCAAATTGAATTATCCCAGCAAGATACTGGACCAGCACTGTTGAATAGAAATATAATGTAAGTCACAAATAGGAGTCACGTGTGTAATTTAAAATTTTCTAGTAGACACATTAAAAAAAATTAAACTAACAAGCAAAGTTAATTTTAATAGTATATGTTATTTACCTTAATGTATCCAAAGTATTAGATTTCAACATATAATCAATATAAAATTGGGATATTTTCCTTCTTTTTTAAATATCAAATCTTTGAAAGCCAGTGTTTATTCTGTACTAACAGCACATCTTTATCCAATCTAGCTAAATTTCGAATGTTCAACATCTACGTGTGACTCTTCGCTACTATACTTGGACAGCATGGATCTAAACTCTAGACAATGTTCAAATATTAATTTTAAAAAGTTCCACACACCAGAGCATATCATTCATGACATTAATTTCAGGAATAAAAGGATGATCCTAAATTACCCACAGGATAGAAAAATACAGTGCACATCCAAAGGATCGGGAATCAGAATGACCATGCACGTCTGACTGACTGCAAAAGGAAGAGAAGACAAATGGAGCAATGCCTTCCACAGAATTCAACCTGTGATTCTACCCAGGAGGCAGTATTTTTCAGTATACAAATGTCTAAAATGTTTGTCTTTCATATGACCTTTCTCAGAATGCTATTACAGCTCATACTCTAACAAAATTTAAAAATAATTTTTTTTTTTTTTAAATAAGAATCCTAGAATCCAGGAAGTGGGGCTCTAGTAAAGAAGAAAGGCAAATAGAATTTTCAGGATGGTGGTGAAATGAAGTCCAGGATGACAAGTGAGTAAGAGGCCTAATGCAGAAGGAGACCAGTTCGCAGCAGAGCCCATGGCTTCAAAGTATGCCTCCAAAGACAAAGAAGAAACTCACTGGTAATCTGATACTTCTGCCTATGCTGAGAAGTTTTTTAAAGCTTGGTAACAGCATCTGAAGATGAATTAGTGATATTTTCATAGAAAGTTGCAAATTGATTTTTAAAAAATTTAAAGGTTTTATTTATTTATTTGACAATGAGAGAGAGAGAAAGAGTAAAAGCAGGGGTAGGCGCAGAGGAGAAGCCGACTCCCCACTGAGCTGGGAACCTAATGCAGGGCTCAGTCCCAGGACCCTGAGATCATGACCTGAGCTGAAGGCAGACACTTAACCGACTGAGCCAGACAGGTGCCCCTAAAAATATTTTTTTTTTACCGAGGCCCACCCTGGCCAAAATAAATATATAAACATCAGTCACAAAGATAAAGGAAAAAATAGTTTCACAAGCGTTAATTAGTGGAAAATAAAACTGGCTAAACAGAAAAGGAGAACTATACCAATGAAAAAAATATCAAAAATGTTTCAAGAAAAAAGTCATGAAAATTTAAGAATTTTGTATTCTAGCCATTTTGCCCTGTAATTTACAAAAAGAATGAAAATTAGTAAACATACACTCTTCATCAAAACAGGGAAAAAGTACTTTCTGGCACCAATCAAATAAACCCTAAGAATGGCAAAGTTGACATTTTAAAAGACCATAAAAACTACATTTAGTAGAACTAAGTTAAGTCTAAATTTTTCTCAAGATAGTTAAAGAAATGTGTAGAATTTAAAAAGAATTTTCAGAAAACACATATTATTTAAATGCATTGTTTAATGACTATTACCTGAATTTCAAAGCCTGGTGCAGTTTGAGAGATGAAAGTTCTGCCTGACTCCATAGCACTCTGCTAACTATAAAGCTATGCTACTTTCATTTAATAAAAAAGGAGGAGGGGCGCCTGGGTGCTCAGTGGGTTAAGCCTCTGCCTTCGGCCTGGGGCATGATCCCGGGGTCCTGGGATTGAGCCCCACATGGGGCTCTCTGCTCCGCGGGGAGCCCGCTTCCCCCTCTCTCTCTGCCTGCCTCTCTGCCTACTTGTGATCTCTGTCAAATAAATACATAAATAAATAAATAAATAAAAGGAGGAGGAGGAGGAGGAGAAGGAGAAAAATCTTCAAAGCACTTTTCAGAGAAAAATTAGCCCTAATATGTAATTATCATTAAATAATTAAAAATAAAATAAATAAATGGAACATTTAGGTAATAAATAGCTAGAAATTTGACAGCTAAAACACACACACACACACACACACACACACACACACACACAAGAAAAGCAGAGGGAGGAAAACAAAGCAATAGAAAAAAGTCAGTAAAGTGGTAAATAGAAAAGAAGGAAATGACTAAATTATAGACATCTTTTAGTAAAAGTAACAATAATAAAATAAGTTCTCTTACTTAACCAACTCTAAGGAAAAAGAAAAACCTTAAAAACACAGAGTATCACATGAGAAAGGGACTCAGCAGAGATTATAAAACTTGTATAACATTGATTCGAACAGAAGTCATAAAATGAATAGGTCAATGGCTATAAAAGAAATTCCAGTATTTCAGAAATCTTTTCAGAAAATATGTAAATAGTGTGGAATTTTCATTTTTAAACTAATATGAAACAAATGATCTCATGATACCCAGTCTGCTTCAGAGCATAGGAAATGCTGTGAAATCAGTTCCAGTCCTCTTAAATGAGGTTAGCGTAACACTGACATAACAAGCTAACAAAATAGTCAGATGCTGTTAGCTATGGAGCATTTACTACCAAACAGTACCTAAAAACAATATAGTAAATAAAACGTAGCTATCCACTGAAATATGTTTCAATCACAACCAATAATAGTTTATTTCTGGAATACAACTGTGATTACCATTTAGAAATTGATTAATATATTCATCAGAATAATAAGTACAACTAGAAAAATTCATGATAACCTGTATAGATGACCCATGTATTCAATAATTCCTGAAAAATAATGAATTTGAAAACTAGGTATGGAAAGTCTTCTTGAGAATAAATCTATTATCATAAAATAAAAAGGAAAAATACCACTAAAATAAGGAAAAAACAGGCTCAGAGAATGAAGTTCTCATCAAATGCAAATAAAAATAAAACAGACAAAAGCAATAAAAATTAGTAAAGGGAGAGATGAAATTTAGGTATCTATAAAAGGTCTGATTAAATTCCTAAACAATCAAAGACAATTAATTATAGATCTCTAAATAAGAAATATTTTCGCAAAGTGAATCGAGGTAAAGGAAATGTAAAATAAATTATTTTCCTATATATTTGGCATAAAAACATAAAATCACATCATTTGAACTCATAAGTAGGATCCACAAACATGCTATTTTAAAAAATGATCAACAATCTGTCCCCATAAACTCTATGTGATGGATGTTCTACTGGACTTATGGCATGTCTCCTTTTAAATTTAGCTTATGTATCACTATGTTTTTGTCGCTTTAATGTTGTTGTTTTTTTTTCCTGAATTTTCCTGAAACTTTTATTGGAAAGTTAAGAGAAGGTATATCTTTTACAATGGTGACAAAGATAGCTTCCATTATAAACATGTAGTGTGTACTTCGATTACAAATCAGCAGACAATTCTAATAATTTACACTGTAAAAGCAACACCGGAATTTAGAAAATGAACTCTGGTACCGACAGAGTAAATTAAAGATGAAAAATAGAGGACAAGTTTATACAGAAAACAAGGTACTTAATGAAGGGAAAGGTTACGCTTTGTTCCTTCTGCTTCTGTTTTGCTTTATTTAGATCTGAGCTAGAACATTGTAAGTAGCTCTTCTGAAGTCACTGTCCAGCCCTTGTGTCCTGCTCGACAGCTGGCATAGGGATGCCTGGCCATCTGCCAGGTAAGAAGCCAGCCATAGTCAAACACCTCCAAGCAGAATAAAGAAGCAATATTCCCATGTTCTAACTTTATACAGTTCGCATGTTTTTCCTCTGAAAATGGTTGTTATTTTATTTACCCTAAATTGCTTCATATATATATATATATGTATATATATACATATATATATAAAATATAATATATACAGTTATTATTTAAGAAAATTTCACAGAAACATTTATTATGATGGTGAAAAATAGTAGAAATTGTTGGAACCTTATTTTTAATTAGCTAACTTTTGGTTAATGAAGATAAAGGAAATTGAATCTTATAATTGGAAGATGATTAAAAATAAAAGAATTCTCTATCAAACTTATGGAATAAAATTTAAGTGCTCATTTAGTAGATCATGTTTTATAAAGTACTTTTTAAAGAATCAGAAGTGAAAATTGTTATACATAAGTGATTCATTTATAAGGTATTCATTTGCATTAATTTAAAATGGTATTTTTAAGCCTGATGACATTTAACAAGCATCTAGTGTCATTAACATTTGTAAAGATCAATGACTATTTGGTTTTATATCTTCTTAGACTATCCAAGGTCTGCAGACGATTCAAGCTTGTAATTTTACTTCCTCACCACCCCTGTCCAAACTACATTTTAATCGTTCTAAAATAGTCTTACGATTTTTTTCTTAGCTATATTAAGGAAGTTTCATAAAATCTAGGTAGTAAACTTTGATCTTAAAGATGGAAAGGAATCATAGATTTAAGAGAATTAGTTGAAGTATTAGCATTTCAATACATGTTAGTGATTTATACTGCTGTAAATATTGGGAAAATATGTAGACATTTAACTGGACAGGCCAACAATATTTTCCAATTCACAATCACAAGAAATGACCAACAAAAATAAGCAAAAGATTAGCAGAAATAACAGCACAGTTGATTGTTATTACATAGACAGGACAGTGTTATTTATTTCTTCCCTGAGCCTCTGCCATTCCAACCGTTGTGCTTTTATGCTGTAGGGTTAAGAAAGGACTTGCCATTGTCTGAATCCTGGTCTTTGAAATTCCTTCTATTCACTATGGCTCTTAAAGTCTGAGTTCTGCCATCCCTAATTAACATTCATGTCTGAAGCCTAGGGTGCACTCTAGGTTATCACAGTGGGAAGTGAGAATACCAGGAGAAAAAAGTGGAAAAAAACCTAGCAGCTACCATCAGAACAACTTAATATTTTCAAGAAAAGGCAATATTAAGAATGACTGGTTTGTTAGGATCAAAAACTACCGAGAAGAGAATCTCCACATGTGCTTATCTATTGTTCTTTTGACTGGAAAACAAACCCCATTTCAATACCTCAAGACTTTATTACAAAGAGATTTTCATATGAACTTCCTGGATAGAAAATGAATAACTCTTAGAATCTGGAACTTGGTTTTTTTTTTTTTTTTTTTTTTTTTTTTTTTAAGGATTTTATTTATTTATTTGACAGAGAGAAATTACAAGTATACTGAGAGGCAGGCAGAGAGAGAGAGAGAAGGAAGCAGGCTCCCTGCTGAGCAGAGAGCCTGATGTGGGACTCGATCCCAGGACCCTGAGATCATGACCTGAGCCGAAGGCAGCGGCTTAACCCACTGAGCCACCCAGGCGCCCCTGGAACTTGGGTTTTAAAGCACCAACAAAATAGTGTAGAAGACCTGTAGAGCAAAGTTTTACCTTAATAACTTTTTAATACACTGTGTTTATTATTTACCTCTTACTTTTTTTTTTTTTTCAGGATTTAGGTGCAATCTGAGGCAATCTACAAAGTTTCGTTCCCTTTCTTTGTTTGTTTTGCAAGATTATCAAGCAAAGACATTCTTCTAAATACCTGATTCTCACACACACACACACACACACACACACACATCCTTTAGTATGCTACTGACATAACCACCGCATTCTTAGTTGCAGCAAACTGTGTTTACCTACTTTCAGAAGTATAACTACAGAGAATTTTCATGACATACAAGTATAAATAAATCTAAGCCTTTATTGGCCATAATTATTGTTCCAAGAAAAGTTTCTGTTTTTACTCTGTATCTACAGAAAATCTGCTGGGGGGCGCCTGGGTGGCTCAGTGGGTTAAAGCCTCTGCCTTCAGCTCAGGTCATGATCCCAGAGTCCTGGGATCGAGCCCCTCATCGGGCTCTCTGCTCGGCGGGGAGCCTGCTTCCTCCTCTCTCTCTCTGCCTGCCTCTCTGCCTACTTGTAATCTCTGCCTGTCAAATAAATAAATAAAATCTTTAAAAAGAAAAAAAAAGAAAATCTGCTGGGATTTGGGAAGGTAAAAGGACATCTTTCTCCCTGAAATGTAATATAATCATTTAAAATTACAGCAAATCGTATAAAAATAATAACTCTATAGAAATAATAGTAATATATTGAATTAACTTTTAAGGAAAGGGTTAGAATTTTACTAGATGTGCTGTTCACCAATATTTCAGGAAAGATACTGATGTCAGAGCAATAGGGTTTAAGGGAAGAGTTGGATTATGATTATCATTCATATGTTTGTAAATACAGATCTGCTATTTAATCCTGCCACTTCCCTGAATTACCTGTTTAGATCAGAGATTTTGGTTGTCCCTGTCTTTATACTGGTATTTGTAGTTTGGCCATTAAATATTTCATTAACTTAATTCCTAAGTGAAAGTAGAAAGAGGAAAAGAAAAGAGAAGAAAAAAAAAAAAAAAACCCGCAAGCACAAATCAATCAAATGTGCCATTTCACTGCTCTTCCAGTAAAAGGTTTGATGGGAAAGGAGACTGTACCTATTAGCTAATCTCTAAACTGCATCTCATTTCTGAATCTAATTTATTAGCTCCTTACATGAATAATCAAGGTTTGACTACACCAAAGTTATTGCCAACACCTCCATTCATTGATGACTAAATAGAGCTCACTATCTCCCTTCCCAACATCCTTATCCTGCTCTGTGACAAGGTTAATGCCCCACCCCTTAGCTTTTAACCTGAAGTCCTCATCTACATTTCTCAGTTGGTTTTGCCCCTCATGTAACCCACCCCCAATAAATCTCATACTAGAGTTTACAATGTTGTCATCTCTTCATCTTCCCCATAGGTACAACGTCTCTCAAATCAGACTACAAATCTCCCATTGCATACTGTCCATGAATAGACCATATCTCACGAGTTCAAAATGTTCCTTGACTCACTTTTTTGTTGAACGGTCTCAGAATAATCCATCTTTTTAAATTTATAATAATAAATAATAATTTATTATAATATTTATGTATTATTATAGTCATTTATTTTTATATTTTTATAAATATATATTTACATGCATTAAATATATTTATTATTATATTGTATTATAATAATAACCATCTTTTATTATTATTATTGATATCTAAATTGTGAATATGGGGTTTAAAGAGACTGAGGTATCTAAGAAGCAAATCACTGGTTTGAGTGAATAGAAAAGTACTGGAAACATAAACAGTTTGGAAATAGAGGAGGAAGAGGTATGGTAAAGCCTGAATTGAAGAAGGAGGTTTGATGCATGCTGAGTTTGATATTGGACATCCACTCAGATCAAAGCTGCTGCTAAAATTGAGATTGTATAATTTTACGTGGCTCTGTCACGATAGTATCTTTAACAATGGGAAAACTAGAGCAAAAATACTGCATTTCCATGTAGTTTGCCGTAGTTAAGCTGAACCAAAGATTCAGATTTCTTTATTCATTCTTCCATACCAAACTTAATACATTGTTCATAACAAAATAAGCTTTGACAAAATTACAGTATTGACAACAATGTTGGCAATGAAAAAGAAGATAACAAAAAATAAAAATAACTTGAGAATCTTTATTATGGTGACATTTGTAAAGCAGATTTAATAAAGAAGGATTAAAGAAGCACGTATGTGAGTGTATTGGATATTATGTGGTTAAAAAAAAAAGGAGAAGCTGGCCCTTTATAAAACCTTTAAAGACTAAGACCCTAAGTTTTAAACATTATGCTTTAGGGTGTCTGGCCCCAGTTGGTAGAGCATGCAACTCTTAATCTCAGGGCTGTGAGTTCGAGCTCTACGTTTGTTGTTTACTTTAAAATAAAGTCTTTTAAAAAAATCACGTCTAATTTCACATTAAAACATAACTTTCTTTCTCTATGGCAGCACCAGCAGTAGTCTTATGTTTATCTAGCTGATGTGGACATCTAAGAGAATATTAATAGTGATTTGAAATAAAGTGCATTGAGCTATTAAAGGAAGAAAGAGAGAGAGAAATGTGATGCCAGCAGGATCCCTGAAACAGAAAAAAAAATACGGTGAGAAAAGGTTCAGTTGGCTTTCAACAAACCAGTTGCAGGAGTAGGGTCAGAGGAGTCTGGGTTTGAATGAAGCACTCTCATCTCAGACGCTAACACTTAAGTAGTTCTTGCAAGTGGATATTTACTATATCTTTCTTAAATTATTTTGATCTTATTATCTCCACAATACATGTTTAAAACGGCTTAGAAATGGTGGAAAGGTTGCTACAAATGAAAATCTTTGTGAAGCTGCAGTGTTGGGGTTCCCAAGCCCTGATGCTAGCAACTTAAAGAAGAACTGCGTGCTTGACAGTCCTTCTGTAACAATGGACAGAGAAGACTCCAAGGGAAAATGTATTGCAGTGGCAGATACGAAGCCCTAGAAATCTGCTTTTGTTGCTATTAAAGAAGAAGCTGCAGAACCATTTAGGGGATGATTCGGTCACTTCATCTTTTGTATCGTAAAACCTTCCCATTGTCCTTGGAAGCTTGCTCTCAGATAAGCCTCCTGTATCTGTGGGCTGCGACAATAAAGCTTTACAAGCCTAAGCGAGTAAACTAGATACTGAACTATATAACCCTCCAGGAAGTACTAGGAACATTTAAAAAATAAAATTTAGAAAAATAAGACTAAGTGGCAGAGGCAAGCGCTTTTTTTTTTTTTAATTCATTGAGTAACCAGGCAGAAAGCACCCATGATAAAATAAGTGATTTTCCTAAAAAAAAAAAAAAAGAAAAGAAAAAAGAAAGAAAGAAAAAAAAATCAAATTTATAGTATTTGTACACTGAAGGGCTACTAGCCATCCTGGAAAAGAACACGTATAGTGACATTTAAGTGTTGGTAATTTTTGATGGACAAAAATCAATTGCTATACAGGGATAGCACAGTGGGAAGCCCACAACTTATTTAGACAGGCTCCCCCAAAATCTGCTGCAAACCAAGAACTCAGAGGGAAAACAGGCCCTCCCTGTCTGAACTTAAATACCCAGGCACCTGATACTGCCCCCAGCTAACAGTAAGGACAATAGGATCACATTATAAACTGAAGATAAGAGTACATACTATTCTTTAAAAGCACTCTATGTAAAAATAGATAGATAATTTTAAAAAATAAATAAGAGCACTCTTTGTGCTGTTCAGAATCAGTATTTTTGTGTATTACTTTTGGCAATAGGAATTTATATATTAACATTGTTATGAAATAAAATCCTCATAAATGAAAAGATGATTCTAGGATTAAATTTTTAGTTCCATTAATAAAAACAAACACAAAAAGCAAGAGAATTTTAATAGCAACTGAACTTATTTCACTAAGCACAATCTCCTCCAGTCACATCCACATTGATGCAAAAGTTGGGTATTCTGTATGGTGACTAACATAATGTAATTTAAAAAAAAAAAAAAAAACCAGTAGCAACTGAACTTGAAATCTGAAGATCAGAGAGATAATATGAAGTATACTAAGGAGAGGACATAAGAAGACTGAAAATTTAGGTCCAGATCTGCAGGTGAAGTTACATAAATTTCTAAATTATATGATATCATAAATCTTCATTCAAAATTAAAAAAAATAAACATTTTTAGAAATGTTTAAGGCTTCATAAAATGAGTTATTCCATGATAGAACTATATGCTGCACTCATACAAAGTACTGTGCACAGGTTCTGTTGTTAAGGGGAGTAAAAGATATTTATAAACAAGGTCCTTAATTTCAAGTCTAAAGAGAAAAAAAATAAGACGGGTCCCCATATTATTTTGAGTGTCTGGAAAAATCTGAAATCATGGTTTAAAAAGGCTGGAAGAAAAACAAGTGCTACATTAAAAGAGGAGAGAAGTGAGAGGTCCAAAATATCCAACGAAGCATAGTCTAATCTTGACCTCTACAGAGGGAAATGTCTAACTGGAGACACCTGTGACAGCAATACTGCTCTAGCATATGTGGGATTTCTGGATGAAAATTGTTGTTTTAGGGGAACAACTCTCAATCAAGATATTATTTTGGTCATTAACTATAGTTGCTAAACTTTTTCAAGGTTGGTCAATGGAGTTTTCATTTCATAGTACTGGTTGTCCAAATTGACTAAACACATTGGTTGAAGTCCCACTACTATACTTTTTGGCTGTGTGCCCATTAAAGGTTCTTTCAGCAATCAGGACATGAGCCTTATCAACTGTAATAGTATTAATAATGGTATCTACCTCCAAAGTTTACTGTGACAATTAACCGAGTAAATACATGAGTAGTGCTTTGAATAGGGTCTAGCACATAGCAGGCATTCAATAAATGTCTGTCATATGTATGTATGTTAGTGTGTGTGTGTGTGTGTGTGTGTGTGTGTATTTTTTTTTTTTTTTTTTTTTGTAATGGTCTATGTAATCTTATGCTGTAAAGCTGAGAAACAGACCAAGGCACCAGCCCCAGTCATCCTGGTCTTCTTTCCATTTTGCAAATTTTCCAAGATCCTTCCTGCTTTAGGACTCTTCTTACCCCGTTCTCCCTGCCAAGAACACTCTTCTTCTCTTTCTTCACCTTGCTAATTCCTTCTCAAGCTTCAGGTATCCTGTTGTCTACTCCTCTACAGGGAGGCTTACCTGACTTGTCCTTTCCCTTTGACTCCCAGTTTAACTCAGGATTATCCTGTAAAAAGCATTAACTCATTTATCTTTTTCTTCTATCCTAATCACAAGGTTTGGGGTGTGTGTGTGTGTGTGTGTGTGTGTGCGTGCGCATGTGCTCATGCGTGTAAATTTGTGTGTAATCCTCCCTATGAATCCTTACCATTTTCTAAGCTCCTTGAGGATAGACACTGTGTCTATTTTGTTCATCAAACAAAGCTCATAGCATGTCATAATCTTCTAATACATATTTGTTAAATAAAAGAATGAATAAAAATAAATTCAAGAGAAATGGAACTGAATATGATTATAATGCACACTGATAATGTCACATCCTAGAATACTTCACTGTTTTTTCTTAAGACACACAATAAATATATTGAACAAGAAGCATAAGTGAAGTTCTCTTTGGTATCTCCACGACTTCTCTTTGTGGAGATATCATTATTCACAACACAGGCAGAATCTCCTCTGAGATTTTTCCAAGAAAGAAAAGAACAAAATAACCAAATATAAATCAAATGATCATAGCCTCCTTATAAAATGTCAACATCAGTAAATTACATCAAGAATAACACTTAGTAAGGTAACTAATTTCTTAAACTCTGTTCTTTTCTCGAGTGTGGATATTTTATAATCAGAGTATCCAGAAGAAGACTTTTTTCACTAAGTGATATAAAAATAAAATGACTTTCCTTTTAATAAATATCAAATTCACTTAAAGACCAAGAGAAGGATATATTCTAAAACAGAAATAATTTATCTTTCAAAATGTAAGCCTAGTGTATGGCTCTGTAGTTGATCTTATGTCTTAGTTATACACAGTCATGATCTGAGCAGTTGCTCTCAATCATTGTAATAGACCAGAATTAACTGTGGAATTTTTTTTAAAAAATGAAGATTTCCAAAGTCCAAGCTCAGAAATACTGTATCAAAAGATATGAAATGTGTTTTGGGTACAAGTGTATTTTTAAAAACTTTATGCCTGGCTTTAATATGAAAATAAGGTTAAATACCACTTGTTTATCAATAGATGCAAAATTGTACATGATTGAGAAAGATATCTGAATACTTCTTATAAAACAACCCTGAGTCATTAAGATTGAGAAATTATATGCGTTAGTCTTAATCACCTGTTTTGTTTGGACAAGAAGTTTGCACTAACCTTCACAGATGAAAATATTTAAATATAATCATTCAAAAGTTGCTTACTTCTTCTAATTTTCCATTTAATTAAATACTGTTTATTTAATTTGACAAATATTTGAGTATTTGTTATGTCTAGTGCACTTTTCTCTGACATAGAAATATCAAAAAAGTGCAAAATTTGATCATTGGCCCTATATAGATTCATGTCAAATGGTCACACAGATATATATATATATATATATATATATATATATATATATATATACACACACACACACACACACATTTTCTAAGATAAAAAAACAGTGCATAGGAATCATAGTAAGTGCCATAATAGAGTATTATGATACATAACATGTACATCTCCCACCCTTGACAGTCCCCATGACAACACACAACTTAATGGAGAGATCAGGGAGTTTTGTGGAGTGGTTGTCATTTGAGATGGGTCTGGAAGGATGAATAGGATTCTCACAAGGAAATGGAAAGAACAAGCAAAGTTTTGGAGCTATAAGAAAAGTGATGTGTCTGGGAGTTTGGCTGGATCAGGGAGAAAACAGAAAGAAGTGCCAACTATTGAAGACTACGGATGTCTCTTATATAGCACTCATTGTGAGCTTTGTAGAGACACATATGAGGTAAAAAATAGGAGACATAATCAGTTCCTATTCCTCAAAGAAATGTTCAGTGATGTTTGGCAAAATATTGCCACAGGAAATAAGCAAAGAATAGTGTAATATTAATTCTAAATAATATAAAGTACTGACAAGTACAAACTATCTCAGAAATGGAGAGAAACATATTACAGACAAAAGAAGCAGGGTAAACACAATCATGGGAGTGGGTTAACTGAAAGGGAATAATAGGAAACAAGGAAGGAAAGGTGGGAGAAGACAAGATTATAGAAGATCTTGAACATCAAGGTTAAAATTTGGGACATTTTTAAATAGTAGGGATTCACTATACTTAAAAAACGGAAACAGGAAAACAACCAATAATTATAATGAAGAGTGGGGGTGCATTGTTGAGGGAGAAGGATGTCAGCAGTAGAGATGGTTGTATGGTTACTGCAATAGTCCTAACAAGAGGAAATGCGACTCAGGACAAACAGGCAGAAAAAAAGATGTCTTAGCAACTTGTGTGAGCATTTCAACTTAAGAACAAGGCCAATAAATTGATGGGTATGAGAGTACCTTTGAAAAAAGAGGGAGATATAAAAAGAATTTAGGAAGTTTGAATATGACGGATAGGGAGCAAGTATTTGCTGGGGTTCTTAGCAAGGGAGTGATTAAAAATCTCAAAAACTTCCAACTCTGTCATTTCATGATTACCAGCTTTGCTTCATTATCAAGAGTCTTTAACCCAAGCTATTTTATTTTGACATGCCTAAAGATCTGACATCCCTCATTGTTAATAAAAGGACCAGATTATGAATTCCTCCTGGCTTGATTTGGCATCATAAATCAAATTTAGATTTTATACAAATGCTAAGTGTGTGGTGGTTTGTTCTGAACATCAATCTCACATTCCTATTGACTACCTGGAAAGACACAAGAACTAACATTGATAAGTTTATTCTGTCGGAAGAAAGCACTGACTTAATAATATAAGAGCTCTTTGATTATTTTAAAATTAAAATTCTCATTTCAAATGGTATTGTAGTAGTACATAAATATTACTACATGATCTAAAGAAAATATAGAATTATAAGAGGCATATAAATATCCAGTGCGTCAGTATTAAGTCTGTTAGTGGTGAAAATTTTTCTGGCTTAGAAAAGCACTTGTTATATATAATTTTATTAAGGAGATAAATAAACTAAAAGTGATTTTCTATGATGAAAACAATTGAAAGCAAGGTTAAAATACAGCTATAATAGAAAAAAAATCCCGAAAAATAAATGGCATGCCCTCTAAAATATATCTGCAGGAGATGAAAGCAGAAGAAAAGTTCACATGCTGTCCCTCATATAACTTATTTATAATCTGCATCTCAATACATTTTTCAAATCTTAACACTGAAAATTCTTGCATGGAGTTTCCTCAGAAAGTTGAAAATAGAGCTATCCTATGACCCAGCAATTGCACTACTGGGCATTTACCCTAAAAATACAAATGTAGTGATCCGAAGGGTCACATGCACCTGAATGTTTATAGCAGCAATGTCCACAATAGCCAAACTATGGAACAAACCTAGATGTCCATCAAGAGATGACTGGATAAAGAAGATGTGGTATATATACACAATGGAATACTATGCAACCATCAAAAGAAATGAAATCTTGACATTTGCGACGATGCGGATGGAACTAGAGGGTATTATGCTTAGCAAAATAAGTCAATCAGAGAAAGGCAATTATCATATGATCTCCCTGATATGAGGAAGTGGAGATGCAATGTGTGGGGCTTGGGGGTAGGAAAAGAATAAATGAAACAAGATGGGATCTGAGGGAGACAAACCATAAGAGACTCTTAATCTCACAAAACAAACTGAGGGTGGCCAGAGGGAGGGGGTTAGAAAGAGGGTGGTTGGGTTATGGACATTGGGGAGGGTATGTGCTATGGTAAGTTCTGGGAAGTGTGTAAACCTGGCAATTCACAGACCTGTACCCCTGGGGCTAATAATATAATATATATTAATTTAAAATTTTAAAAAATTAATTAAAAAAACACATACTGAAAATTCTTCAATGATACCTAATTTTGTAGACATGTCATTATATTATGTTTCAAGTGATACACAAAGCTGTATTATTTATCAATATAAACAGCCCAAACATTAATACATCATTAAAAACTAATGTCATAAAACTGTGGCTAGATTAATCTTGACTCCTTTGTTACACAGGAGTTGCTAAATAACTACAAAATACATTCCATTTTATTCTTCACTGTTCAAATTATAATGTTCTTCTTAATCCATTTCCATGTTTATCTACATTTATCTGAAAAAAAATGGAAAAACAAATACTTACCAAAATGGTGGTAACGATCAAAGAACGATTGGATAACGAATCTGTGATGTTGGCTGGCTTTCCCTTTTGACTTTCTGTCATATTCAGGCCACTGGCTGGATCCCAAGTTCCAATCTATAAAACAGCATATGGACTTTGTAAATTGTCCATCAGGCACCTGGGAGAAAGTACTGCAGGAGAAAGTTAAGACGGCTAACACTTATTATTCACCTCTGCTGCATTATCTGCTGTCGTTAAAGTAAAGGCTGCTTGTTTTAAGCATGATTCACTGCTCTGTGAAGTGTGTCCAGTGAAGTGTGACATTAAAGAACAAAATGATCCACCGCACTTCTACAGTCAGTATGGGAGCTTAATTTTCCATTCAAACTTTCATTCACCAAGATAAACCACATTTGATGATACCTTGATAGCTGGCTAGAAACTCATTAATAGTGCATATCTTTTACTGTAATGGATCTATCTCATCCTCTCATTACAAAGATAACATGCCATGCTAAACAGATGAAGCTGAAAGACAGAGCAAAATCTGGGGATCCAGGATAAATTAATAGGTGAAGGCAAACTTAAGAGCTGCATTGATTTTGTTTGTTTGTTTGTTTTTTTTGTATGACCTCCGCTAGGGCAAATTCATAACCAGAATTACCTTTGGAGCCTTTATAAATACACCTTTGAGCATTCAAAATACTCCAAGGAAAGATGACAGCACAATCTCATCTGAGCAACGCTTTCCAATTCTTCCACTTGTATGCTATTTAATATGTACTTTAATTTAACTAATACTCTCTAATAATTCAGCCATATACTCGCAGTGTTCAGACATTTCATACCCCCTTGAACACAGCCTATGAGACGAGACAGCACACCTCTGGAAGACATATCTAAGCAAAGGATGTCACTGAATGCATACCCTGGGTGGTTTATGTGCTCTGACACCACTGCCCTGTCATATAATGGTGGTCAGCACCGAAGAAGGACAGAGGCAAAAGCAGATTGGAGCCAGTAGTTCTTTTCTCCACCCTCTCAAACCTAGGAGTGATGGATAATAAACTTTGTTTTCCATATCCCTCTAGCCAATTACCCACTATGTTCATTCAAAGGGAAGAAGAACTATCAATTATCTGTTTATCTTTAAAATAAAGCTTTTAAAAGAAAGCTTTTATCAATTAAATAATTTTAAAGTGACATTATTTAGCAGGTAATATTTACCCTGGTCTACCTAAATATGCTAACAAAGGTCTAATCCAACTTAAATATTATGATTCTTTTGATTTTTACTTTTTTATATTTCATCACATTTACTCTTTTTGATCCTTTTTTTTTCATTTGCATAGTTTTCTTAGTAACCTATTAAGATGTCTCTTTCCCTCTGATTGGAGAAGCATAAAAGTAGAAACATTAATAATTTCTGTACTTCATAAGGATAATAGATATGCCATTCTAATGTAATGCACTTACATTCTAATGTAATGCACTTACATTCTAATGTAAGTGCAAACCCAAGTATATTTTTTTTCAAAAATGCATTAACTATATCGGGGATTCCATATAATGTTTTTTTAGTGATTTCTATAAAAAAACCTCTTGGGGCACCTGAGTGGCTCAGTCGGTTAAGCATGTACCTTTAGCTCAGATCATGATCTCAGGGTACTGGGATCAAGCCCTACAGTCAGGATCCCTGCTCATTGAGGAATTTTTAAAAATATTTTATTTATTTATTTATTTATTTATTTATTTATTTATTTATTTAACAGACAAAGATCACAAGCAGGCAGAGAGGCAGGCAGAGAGAGAAGGGGAAGCAGGCTCCCTGCTGAGCAGAGAGCCTGATGCAGGGCTCGATCCCAGGACCCTGGAATCATGACCTGAGCTGAAGGCAGAGGCTTTAACTCACTGAGCCACCCAGGTGCCCCAATAAAGAAAATATTTTTTAAAAAATAAATCCCTTGTCATATTTTCTTATATTGAGTTTATTTTCCTCTTACCATTAAAAGCTATATACTCTTAATGTTTGTGTCAATACAGGAAAAGGTCAGATAATATAGTGAGAAAAAAAAAATACTGATTTTAGCATTCTCTCCAAAGTAAATTATTTACTTTCAATTAAATTTCTTTACTTTAGACAATGACTACCAGGATGTCATAAAGACAGAGTCTAACTGTAATTTAGCGCCAATAATGAAAGGCCTTCGGCCGCCAGAGAGGTAACTAACATCCATGCGTGAAGAAAAAGGGCATAAGCCAGAAGTAAGAATTTCTAGGCAAAGGTATGCAGGTTTTAAATTTTACAAAATTTCAAGGCAGAATAGCAAGTAATTGCTACAATCCAGACCCTGCTCTTCTCACAGCTGTGTGCCTTGGGGCTGCAGGCTCCCAGAGCAGATGATTTTTTCAAGTTCTTAGTAAGGCATCAGTAGGGCTAATAGAGGCCCCATTAGGAACCTGGACAGGGAAGGGCAGAGAGGATATTGTAAAATCTAGAATGCCTGCTGACCTGCTTAAAGTGTTTCAAATGCAAAATCATTAAAAAAAAACACTGTTGGCTAAACAAGATACATCTGCAGATCGGAGTTTTCAGTGACTGTCACTTTTCTGCTCCCAGTCTATAATTAATACCTATTACACAATTGTCCCCTTAGATTTTCTTTATTTCTTTTTTTTTTTTTTTTCGCCATTAGCTAAATAGCTAGATTTTTTCAGATGCATAATTCTACCAGCCAAAGCCCTGGCAAACATCATTGCCCACAGTCATCTGCCTAATGATATCCTCAAGCTTGATCAATTAGTTTTCAACTTTCTACCCAAATCACTAATATAAAATTTTGCCAATTTCATTTACCATCATCCTCCATGATTACTTTTATAAAAAATAACTTAGGTAAATATCCACTCATCTAAATATATTTATCTGTTTTCATTCTCTGTCAGTTGCTTTTCTAGTATTATTTGGCTGGAGGGGTTCCATTTCATATTATATGAATCAATAATTTTCCGTAATCATAAATATTAAATATCCCCTTTTATAACTTAGATTTCTAAATAGAATATTGTAAAATTTCAGAAATCTTAGTGACATGAAATTTTAAATAAAAAAATTTGTATGATCCCTAGATTTTATGTCTACAGGAAATGTGTAATTCAAAACTTTTTAGCGATTGAGGGAGTCAGAAGTGGGTCTTTTGGTTTGTTTTGTTTTAATCATAAGAGTACCATAAGCTAAGTCAAGACAATCTTTTTTTCTTTTAACCTATTTTCAGAACCATAATTTTTTCATGATATGATTTAATCAAAAATTTACAATACTTTTTTCAGCTCTAGAATGGAATAAAGATATCTAAGTACTCTTGACCTCACAGAGTTGTTTTAAGTAGAGTTATAACTCGCAACAAGATGGTATAAAGGGAATATATCTCAATATTTAAAAAAAGGTCATATATGACAAGCTTACAGATAATGCTATACTAAATGCTGAAAAGCTAAAAGCCTTTCTTCTAGGTGAGGAACAAAGCAAGGATGACCACTCTTGCCCCTTTTATTCAACACAGCATTGGAAGTCCTCATCATGGCAATTAGGTAAGAAAAAGAAAATAATCTGGATTGGAAAGGAAGAAGTAAAACTCTATTTGAAAATGACATGATATTATATACAGAAAACTCTAAAGATATACACACACTCACACACACACACATATTACACAGCCATAAAAAAAGACATCTTGCCATTTGCAACTACACGGATGGACCTAGAAGGTATTGTGCTAAGTGAAATAAGTTAGACTGAAAAAGACAAATATATGATTTCACTCACATGTGGAATCTTAAAAACAAAATAAATGAATAAAGAAACAAAAAGTAGAATCTGACCGATAAATATTGGGAACAAACTGATGGTTGCAGGAGGTAGAGGGGTAGCAAAATGGGTGAAAGGTACTGGCAGAAACAGGCTTCCAGTTATAGAGTGAATAGGTCATAGGTATAAAAGGCACAACATAGAGAATATAATCAATGATATTGTAAGAGTGTTGATGATGACAAGTGGTGGCTACACTTGTGGTGAGCATAACAGAATGTATACAGAAGTTGAAGCACTGTGTTGTACACCTGAAACTAATGTAACATTGAACACCAAGTACACTCAACCCCCCTCTACCCCCCCAAAAGAAACCTACAAGGCATTAATGAAAGAAATTAAAGAAAACACAGGGAAATGACAAGATATTCCATGATCATGGCTTAGAAGAATCAATATTGTTAAAATCCCTATCCTTAATCAATATTCTTAAAATCCCTACTACTTCAAAGGTATTAATAGATTCAATGCAATCCCTATCACAATTCCAATGACACTTTGCAAAGAAATAGAACAAATAACCCTCAAATTTGTATGGAACCACAGATACACACACACACACACACACACACACACACACACACACACACACAGGTGCAAATAGCCAAAGCAATCTTGAGAAAAAAGAACAAGGCTGGAGGCATCACACTCCCTGAATTCAAACTATACTACAAAGTTATAATAATTAAAACAGTATTGTATTGGCATAAAAACAGACACATGGATCAATGAAACAAAACAGAGAGTCCAGGAATAAGTATATATAGATCTATATCGATATATCTATAGGTATCTATAGATATATCGATATAGATCTATATATCAATATAGATATCGATATTGATATCTATAGATCTATCAACATAGATCTATAGATATATCATAGATATAATATATATTATCTATAGATATATAGATATATATCCAATTAATTTATGACAAAGGGGCTAAGAATATACAACAGGGAAAGTACAGTCTCTTCAATAAGAACTGGAGAACCACATGCAAAAGAATAAAACTGAGCCACTATCTTACTTCATACATATAAATTAACTCAAAATGGACTAGAGATTGAATTTAAAACCTGAAACCCTAAAACTCCAAGAAGAAAACTTAAGCAATAAGATGCCTGACACAAGACTTGGTGATTTTTTTTTTTAATCTGATGCCAAAAGCAAAAGCAACAAGTAAAATTAATAGATGGGACTAAATCATTTTTAAAAACTTCTGCAAGGCCAAGGAAATCATCAATAAAATTAAAAGGCAACCTACTGACCGAGAGAAGATATTTTGAAATCATACATCTGATAAGAGGTTAATATCCAAAATATACAAAAAACTCATCAACTCAACAGTGAAAAGTAGCCCTATAAACAATTCAAATAAAAATGGGCAGAAAATCTGAATAGAAGATAGAAAAATGCCAACAGGTACATGAGAGTATTCTCAACATCATTAATCACCAGCGATATGCAAGTCACAACCACAGTGAGCTATCTTACACCTGTTAGAGTAGTTATTGTGGAAAAGATGAGAAATTACAAGTATTGGTAAGGATGTGGAGAAAAGGGAAGACTTGTGCACTATTGGTAGGAATATAAATTAGTGTAAAAACTATAGAAAACAGTATGGGGTTCCTCAAAAAATAAAAAATAGGACTACTATAGCATCCAGCAATTCCACTTCTGGTTTTTACCGAAAAACAAACATGAAAACAAAACAACAAATATGACTTGAGAAGATATATATGCCCACATGTTCCCTGCAGCATTATTTATAATATCCAAAATACAAAAACAATCTAAGTGTCCATCAATGTATGATAAAGTAATTGTGGCATAGATCTGTCTTGATTAAAGAGCCTCAGTATACTTTTCTAAAGATCTGCATGGCGATCACAAGAAACCACTCTGTATATTTAAAACAATCTTAGCGCAATATGGAGTCTCCTTCATAAGTATTCAAGAAAATATTCCCAATAATTAGTTACCTCCAATCATATGACACATTAAGTATAGTTTGTTTGAAGGGTATTTACCTTTTAGAAGAGAGGACATCCCTGATAGCACTATTTGAAGGTATTGAGAAATGGAAATCATATGGAAGGTATTGACGTTAAATGCTAACTCATATTTGGGAGATGAGTTAACTCTCCAATTGATCAAATGTACACTGGTGGAATGTATCTTTTTCCATTAACTAGTATACCCATTCTTTCTAGATAATTTACAAAGTCAGGTTTCAAGCCTACATAGTGTGATGTATAAAAACAGAACCTTTTCAACACCATAGTTGTTTTGCTAAGTGTTGCAAGCAAACTAGAAACTTCCTTCTCGTCAATTACCTCCCCTCTTCCAATGATCAATTTTTAAATGAAAAGTAGAGATATTTACATTGCTGTCCAATGACAGTATTGTCTAATAATAATTAATTGTTGTTTATTTCCACTGGATCACATTAACAGATCACTTTAGAAGGAATTTACACACAATGCCCCAGAGATAAGCATGAATCATTTCCTAGTAATTCTTACCTCCTAGGTATTGCTACCTGAGAGGAAGAATTCATAGTAAAGAACAATTGCCTGTGAACTGAGCTACCTTCATGTGCTAAGTAATTTGGCCTGGGACGACCATGCAGAAACCCCTCAGTTAATTACTTTCCTAAAACTAGCTATCCACCAATTTCCACAGGATCTGGAATTTCACCATTTGAGAACTCTAGCGTTAATATAAGAACAATAAATCAGCAAGTATATAATGATCTAACAAGAAGGGATGACCAATCCAAACATAAATTTTTTACCTTTAGGATTTTTATTTTTGTCTAGGACAAAGTCAACTCTAAATATTAGGAAAGAGTTAGAAACAGGTGGTAATTTTGATTTTTTAAATAAAATTTGAATCATTGAATTAACTGTTCTCAAATATAACAACGTGGCAACATTCAATTAATTAAGGGTCATTTTTCCAAGATTAAAAATTAGTTCAGATATTACTTTAAAATCAAGGCAATGCTGGGTGCCTGGGTGGCTCAGGCTTTAAGCGGCTGCCTTTGTCTCAGGTCATGATCTCAGGGTCCTCGGATGGATTGAGTCCCACATCGGGCTCCTTGCTCCCTGCTCCCTACTCCCTGCTCTGTGGGAAGCCTGCTTCTCCCTCTCCCACTTCTGCTCATGTTCCCTCTCTAGCTGTCTCTTTCTGTCATATAAATAAATAAAATCTTAAAAATAAACTAAAAGCAATGCTTTAAAAGTTATATTTAGTATACACGTTTAATTCAAATTCAGGAGTCAAAAGGAAAAAGGCAATATTTGGTATTCTCTGATGGGCCAAAATAGGAAATTGTATGCTCTCAAATTTACTGATTTCCAAAACATAATGTCATCTGTAAAGAGCTTTCTTAACTATTTCATCATTGTGAAGGTTAAAAATTATCAAGCAAAATCACAATTATAAACATACTGACACACAACCCAAAAATGTCAGTGCAGTTGTAAGACAGGGCATATAACGAATTCTATGTAAGAGTTAGACAAATTAAACGGTTAATATCTCTAAAGAAAAACACTAGGCTTGGATCTGGACTAGGATGCATTTTTGCTTTTTAAAAAGCAAATAACACATTTCTGACTAGTCAACATGACCATTAGCATTGCTTTCCTACAGAGAAGCAAAAGAAATCTCAGTTCCTGGGAAAGTTGGGGGTCATTGTTGTCATGGGGACCAGAATACACATATCAAATGCCATCAAAGAAAGAAAGATTTAAAACTGCTATTCATCTGGTATCTAGAAATCTATCAAAGAAATAGTTCTCACCTATCTAGTGTGGATTTTCACACTTAGATAAATTTTGAAGACTGTAAATTCCATTCAGACACCTTTTTCCTAGGGAGTTAATGAGTGCAGGATTCTACAAGCTAGAGAAAGGTCAATAGTAAAGACTTTTATAGAAATTACCACTTGTTCTAAAAATATGTATGGTCTACAAAAAGTTTTTCAAAAAGCAATTTGAAACATGTTCTGATCCTAGAACATCTATGCTTGTAAACTCAGGCAGGCAGGATTTCACCACTAATTCTCACCCTCTCCATACATTATAAAAATATTTGAGTTTTCCGTAAGAAGCCTATGGATTATTGGTATCAGTTTCTACTAGTGGGTCCAAATGCCAGCAGTAAATACTCAGAAAAAAAATAACATCCAAAGTTGAAAGGAAGCTTCACTTGAAAGTAAACTATGACAAAGTTACACTTTAGAAAATTTGCAAATATGAATTATCTTGCTTTATATTGTATATATAATTTCTTAACTTTGTAGGAATTGGCAAACATGTATTCCATAAAATTGTTTTTTGTAGTCACTTTTCTTGTTCAAAACTTCCCCTAAGGATATGTAAGTTAGAAGCGGATTTTATTATAAAAACATCCCAAGGCGTGTACAGAGAAATGTACTGGTTTTATCCTTCCTTTTTTTTTTTTTCAAAATTAATATAATATTAACACACAAAGTCAATTTGTATAAAGACTAATTAGATAATTTCCATTGAGGAGACAGAGAATTCTATTCTCCAAATTCTATTTTAATATAGGTCACACATTCGAAAAAACTACCAGCAAAGTAACCAAAACAAATAGTTAACTTTGTGGCTAGAAAAAAGATAGGAGAGGTACACAAGAATGATTTTAGTTTAATACCTCTACTTAGAAGTTAATATTCCTAATACAGTAGAAATCCATTTGAGCAGAGACTTTTGTTGTTATTGTTTTGGGAAAGCACATGACATATATAAGTGGTTGCAAAACATTTGGTAAGAAAACTCAATCATGTGGTAGGAATACGTGATTTTATTATTATTTTATTTATTTTTATTCAGGTATAATTAATATATAATGTTACATTAGTTTCAGATGTATAAGTGATTTTATTATTGCATTATAGTTTCTTTTAAAAAATTATTTTTTAAGTATAAAGTGTTATTTTCCCAAAAATGACCTCTAGATAATTCACCTTGCAATGGAAATACACCATTATCATGGAGTGTCATTACTCAATTCAAACCTCTCTTATGTAAAAGGTTCCAACTGTTTTTGCTTTACTCAGAATCCTTATGAAGTTACATTCTGAGCATCTTCTCAATGTTTCTTAACATCTTATGCCATTTAATCAAGTGTTTATGTCCAACTGAAGCTGGTCTTTCCTAAGCACATAGTTAAGCTTCAGAGGACTAGGTAAGTAAGGTTAAACCACTTCCAGTGGTCATATCCTAGTTACATATTCAAAGAAAAAAAATATAAACTAAAAAATTTCATTTTATTGTCAGTTATGATGACATTTTTACTTTTCTCATGTCAATTTTTCCTGACCTTATTTTTGTGCTCTTTCTTTCTCTCCCTCCAAGTGACTTCAGTAATTCCATTGACAGACTGAGTATACAAACAGACAACAGTCTGGCCATGTATGAAATAGAACTTGACCCAGAGCCTCTGGAGCAAACTATCTGGGAAGCCAAACCACAATCTCTGTGGCAATCTGCCCCAAATGGTCAAGATCTGTTCAATTACACACAGCTTCCCTATTTTTTGCCAGCGGTCTATGTTTCCTCCTGCCAAGATTCTCCAATCAGAGTGCATAGGAGGCCTTTCCTTTTTTCCACTGTAAAGCTTTTCCACTGACCTGCCCGCCTTCCCATTCTGCCAAATGCCAAGTGCTACGGCAAGCTCTGAATAATAACTTGTGTGTCCTCATTTAAGTGGTCTATGCTTATTTCCATACCATAAACTTAGATGATGAAAAAGAGGGAACTTTTATAAATAGAAGAATTATTTTTCCTCTTTAATGCAGAATTGGGGCCTCAGAGATTACAGTGCTCTATGTAGGGTGCATTGGGTCTTCTTGCAAGTTCAGACTTCAGTGTTGCCATCGCGGGCACTCTAAAATCCTATTCCCCTTGAAGCCTTGACTCACAACCCCAACCCACTGACTAACCACTGGAGTTCTCTGTTCCCATTGTGTAAGTAGGGGGCAAACTGGGGAAAAAAAAAAATGCTGCATCATAGGAAAATAAATTTATATCAGACACATGAATAAGCATTCTATTTCTTGTGATTCTTATGAACTATTTCTTACGGTTCTTATGGTGATCCTTCCTTCATTCGATAGTCAATAACTATTTCTTGAGGATACACTTGTGCCAGTAACTTTTCTAGGCCTTGAATACGTAAACAGTGGGACTGGGAGCATACAGAATTACACATTTTACACATTGTGGTAAGTGCCAGGAAGGAAAAGCACAGGGCACTATGAGGTTAAATTTGGTCAAGGTTACAGGACACCTAAGGAAGAAAGACTTAATTTGTGACCCCCACCCCCCAGGGTAAGTAAGAGTTATCTGGGCAAAGGACTAGTGGTGAATTTTCCAGGCTGGGAAAACTCTACAGGCAAAGTAATAGAAAAAGCTTTGTGTCTATGAAAAAATGAACAAAATCCAGTGTTATTAAAGCATAGAAAACATCTGAGATGGTAGTGAGAGTTGAGGGGGAAGGTAGGCAATACTTTGTAAACCATGTTTGGATTTTAATGAAAATACACTGGGAATAAGTGAAAGGATTTAAACAGAGCAATAACATGGATTGATTTGTTTTAAAAGACACTGGTCTGGCTGCTGACATTTGGGGAATGAATTGTAAGGGGGAATAAAACAGACAGGTTTTGTTGGGGCTCCAATACAGATGTTCAGGTGAAAGGTACCCTGGCTACAATTACAACAATGGACGTGGAGAGATATTTTGGAAGTAGAATACACAATATGGTCTTTGAACTTAACAGAAGAATTGAAGCTGGGAAAAACACTTATTTTTATTTTCTTATTCCTAGACTGGACTACTGAAAAACAAACTGTCCTATTGCCTAAGGAAGACAAAATCTGGAATGGCACCTACAGTTCACCCCACCCCATTTTTTCTCCCCCTCTGCTCCAGAGAAAGTGCTGCCACAGCCTGGAGGGCTTTTTTGGACAGATGTGACTGGCTGTGTCTGCAGTATGAGTGACCCTTCTTGGACAATGGCTAAATGGGCTGCATTCCAATGAAGGTTCTCGTCAAGATAGAATGGAAAAGATTCAATACAATCTCTGAGTGCTAAGTGGGAAAGATGGGTTCATAGTCTCATTCCAACCCCAAACTCCTTTCCCTGAACATATAAACAAGTCGTCTTTCTTTTTAGCACTTACTATTGTCTAATCCTATATCGTACATTTGTGCATCCATTCACTATTGGCAGGTTTCCTTCAAAAGAGTATAACCTTCCTAAGGGCACAAGATAGAGGCTCACTCTGTATTTGTTAGAGGATCAAGTGAACAAACAAAGTGTGCTGGACAAAGTTGACCATGATAAAGCAAGGCAAAGGTAGTAGGCATGAGAAGTAATAGATAAAACTATCATTTTACACATTTTTTTCATTTTCCTCACCTTGTCATGATAAGATAGAATTGAGGATAATCAAATTCTTAGCCTTGACATCTATAAAGATTGTATCTCTAGGTTCTCTTAAAGGCCATGATATTCTCACTTTTGCCTGTTCCAGAGGAAAGTCCTTTGCACTCTACATTTTTTGAGACGAGGAATTTGGCACAGAGAACTTGGGTGGAAGGGTGAAGTTCACACACTTGTGACAGATTTGGAATTGTAATTTAAGTCTCTTGGATCACTATTGGTTGAGCCTTCTAAACTGTGAACTCTATCAAGATCGGAGTTCTGTCTTTACATCTATGGGTTGGTAACTACATTTTTGAGGACAAAGTAAAAGTAAAGTTGGCAAGACTCATTAGTCTTCATGAATTAGATACTGCTATCACTGCCTGATGCAGCTGAATACACTGTGTGTTAGAGAAGGTAGGAAAGTTGTCCATAAATAGTAAATGGCAGAGCAAGGACTTGAGCTCAGTTTGGCCTGAATCCATACCTGGATCTCCTAACCATTCTACTGTATTAAAAAAAAAAAGTACATTTTGCTACTTAGAAGCACTTTATTCCTACTACTCAAAGTCAAATCTGTCACAATGGCATTGCCAAAAAATTCCCATTATTCTTAAGATCTGACGAAACTAAATTCAACTGCCCTCTTTTAGTTAATGACTTACATACTTTTTTTTTTTTTTTTTTTTTAGAGAGAGAGAGAGAAAGAGAGAGAATGCAATGAGGGGTAGGGAGGAACATAGGAAGAGGGAGGGAGAGAGAGAGAATCTGAAGTAGACTTGCTGCCCAGCACAGAGTGCCATGTGGGGTTGGATCTCACAATGCTGAGATCATGGCCTGAGAAGAAATTAAGAGTTGGACGCTTAACTGACTGAGCCACCCAGGCATTCCCTTATATACTAATTTCTGAAGATTCTTAAAGCATTTGATTTGAGCTTTTAATTCCCCTTCTTTTCTAATTTACATTCACCCAACCTCAGTACTTTATGTGCCTCTATATATTTGTTCCAATTTACTTCTTTTTTTCCTTCCTTTCTTCCTTACTTTCTTTCTTTTTTAAGATTTTATGTATTTATTTGACAGAGAAAGAATGTACAACAGGGGAGCAGCAGAGGGAGAGGAAGAACCTGGCATCCTGTTGAGCAGAGAGTTGGATGCAGGTCTTGATCCCAGGCTTCTGGGATCATGACCTGAGCTAAAGGAAGACACTTAACAGACTGAGCTACCCAGGCACCCCTCCAGTTTCTTTCTGATGATAATTTTCCTCACTAATTTCTTCAACAGTCTTTGACTGATGCTTTTATCACTGACTTCTACTTTTATCACTTGGTTCCTCCATTACTCCTTAAAAGCACAATCCCAATGCTCTGCTATTCCTTGAACTAACAACGCTGCTGAAGATTCAGCTACTGCCTCTGTCACCATTTAGTCATCTCTCACTCCCAACCAGAATAGTTTGATATTCATGACTCCATATTAAAATTATTACAAACTATAATATCTTTCCACACATACCATAGACCTCCAGACTATTCTCTCTTTGAATTCATATTATGTACTAATACATTGCAAACATCTCATTATGGTGCTCACTTTATGACTTAAATCTAGCACTTTAGCTCTGTCTCCTATTTTCGTGAGTGTGTGTGTGTAAAATGATCAAATCAAACAGTAGCTATGTCTTTCCCCATATTGTTACCTTTTTCTGCAGTGACTCAATCTCCACCAATCAATACTTCTCCATTATTCAAAGGCTAATTCTAGGCACCTCATATACCGTGACTGTACTTAATTATATCCTTTTTCAGAAATACTCTGTTATAGCTCTTTTAAAAATTGAAGCAGTTTTCCATTAGTGTGTTATCTGATCACTCTCTATAAAAAGCCCCTTGAAGATAAAGATCATGTGTAATTAATTTATCAAAACAAAATTTCAAATTTCAGAGGAGTATACAAACTTTTCAAAATCTCAAGGCAACAGTATAACTCACATTGTTGTACCTTGCTTATCATTCTGGTTGATCACCCCATGTACTTTGTAACCATTATATTCAGGGTCTTTCTATAATCCCCACTATTGCCTAGAGAAAGGTTTTCTATTGTTTCCTTTACAGGGGCCATAGTAACAAGAAAGACATTGCCATTTCTCTATTGATGTGTTGAAATACTAACAATAGCCAGAGTTTATCCTAGTGCCTCGCAAACGTCCAAAAAAAAAAAAATAAATAAATAAGATAACAATATCTCCAGTAAATATTGGAATAAAACCCATAAGAGCTGATGAAACCACACCATTATCAATTCCAGTCTTGGGTATAGAATAATATTCTCATTGTGGGAGCAAGGCTGTTAGAAAGTGATTGCCTCATGAATATTTGTTTTACAGTTTGTTATGAAAGATTCCTGACTATGCATGGTCTTTCAAAGGGTACAATCTCAAACTCTCAGCGGGCAGAGGTAATATTCCTGTCAACTTTAGTCATCAGGTGGTTATGATATATTCCTTCCTATCTTGGTAACATTATCAAAAATGTTTTCTGTTTCTAAAATTATTTGAATCAACATTCAAATAAATACGTTACTGTTTTTTTTAGGTTAAAAGAGCCTTTCTTCTGATTCAATTTCCTTCTTCAGTTTCCATTTGTAAGTAATGCTTCATGTTTAATAGCTAAATGAAACACAAGACACCTTACTATCTTGAAAACAATATCTCAAATATAATTTTTTCTTAAGTTCTTTCTTTTTTAAAGAGTTTTTTTTTTAAGATTTTTATTTTATTATTTATCTGAGAGAGATAGCGAGAGAGAGAGAGCATGAGCTGAGTAAAGGGCAGAGTGAGAAGCAGACTCTCAGTGGGAACCCCATGTGAGACTCAATCCCTGGACTCTGGGATCATGATCTGAGCTGAAGGCAGATGTCTAACCAATTGAGTCACCCAGGCACCCTTTTTTAAGGATTTTATTTATTTATTTATATTAGAGAGAGTGAAAGCGAGAGAGATCACAGAAGGACAGGGAGAAGTAGACTTGCTGTTGAGTGGAGAGCCTGACGTGGACCTTGATCCCAGGACTCCAGGATCATGACCTGAGCAGAAGGCAGTCACTTAACCAACTGAGCCACCCAGGTGCCCCAATTTTTTTCTTAAGTTCTTACCAAAATATCTTTTCAATAAACTTTCAATGAATCTATCAGAAAAAAATACTTTAATGCATATATTACAAATATAAACAACTTACACTAAAATATTTCTAAAGTAAGCATATACCCAAATTCTATAATCATTGTCTGACTTTACCCTAGGAATAGAATCAAATAAGATAGACCAGTGTAATGTATTTATGTATATACCTAATTAATTCTGTGTACATTAAGTGAGACATTTCATTTGAATATGACCCAGCA
This sequence comes from Mustela erminea, assembly GCF_009829155.1. Lineage (NCBI taxonomy): Eukaryota > Metazoa > Chordata > Mammalia > Carnivora > Mustelidae > Mustela > Mustela erminea. The sequence goes on from NC_045617.1 coordinate 29,638,904, forward strand.
AAGGAAATAATCCTTCTGTATTTAATCTTTCTTTATGACCTGCTCCAAACAGGAAAGTCTATGCAAACATAAAGTATAAATATTTTTAATTACTATATTAAATCTCAAGGCTAATAAAGATTACATGCATTTCAAAGCATAAGAAAAACTTGGTGAGAAAATAAAATACTTATTTGTCTTAGGACACTTTTTATCCTTGAATACTAATCCTCAATTATTATATTCAACATAAGATATCAAATATGTATTTTAAGAGTTATTCAGAAAAGTTAAATGTTAATGAAATGTGGCTACAAGAGGAACTATTTCCATATTTCATTAGGATCTGTTGTATTTAATAATTAAAGTAAGTAAGTTGAATGACTCAAGTACCTTTTCCAAACCTTCTTCTTTGAGGCTGATCACATCCAAATCAAAATCTGTTCGTAAACCATTGGTTTTGTTGAAAGTTATTCTGCCTGTGAGACCTTCCCAATGTGCCTACAGGAAAATAAATAAATAAATAGGATTCACAAACAAGTAAAGGAAGATAAAACATTTTTTCACACAAAAAATTATTTTCATTACTTCTCATAAATTTATCACTATTGATTTTTAAGACTTTTTTCCTCTTTTACACTTTGGAAGATTTTTGTCTATAGTTGTTGCTTTAGTCTCAGTATAAAACTTATTATAAATTTTCATTTTAAATAATGCATTTTCTATGAATAATTTTTATGAGAAATTCGAAGATTGTTTTAAATAGTAAAGCTCTTTTGCAAACTGAGAATAATTTAGTCACTTATTATAATACACGAACTAGTGAATATCTCACTAGAGATTGCAAATAGAATTACTGTTATAAAGTATCACTCCTAACTTCAGATTAATATGAACATAAACTTACTTCATTACAGAGAAAGAAACTGAATTTAGGAAAACCTATGCTCTACAACTTCAATTATACACATTTCTCTTAGAATAATTAACTTATTACTTTATTTTCCCTTAAGTGGGATTGGGAGAAATATATCAAAATTATTCATGTCAAGCTATACTTCCTGTAAAAGGAGCTTTCCATGTAGAAGGAAGTGAAAATGTAATAATCTAATTACATAATGAGTTAAACCCGTCATAGGTGAGCAGATTTCTTAGTTTTTTTGTTTTTGTTTTTGTTTGTTTTTGTTTTTGTTTTTGTTTTAAATACAGAAAGTTTTCTCATTCTGCTGGCTACATAGAAAAAAATGTTTTCCATTATTTGTCATTTGGAAATAGCTTGGAAAAAAAGTTACATATGAAAAATTTCAAGTAATGTTACATATACTCATAGCTATAATGTTTCAAAGTATATATACCAAGATCCAAAGAAATGAAACCAAAGAGATTATGAGTAACCTTTCAATAAGGACTACAAATGGATATCATTATTAGTATACTAGTTAGGCTCCATGTATTTCTATACTTATGTATAGGGATTCTAAAATAGTTTTAGGCTAATAAATTACAAATAAAACAGAAATAATTGTAATACATGTCTATATACATATTGTAACATGTCATCACTGAATTTAAACATGTGATAACTGGTCTCCAATAAGGAATAAAAAGATATTTAACCTATCCTTTTCCAAAGAAAATACTTTCAGGTGTTTAACAAAAATGCATCTTAGTACAAAAATAGTCAATTTGATCAAGAAGTACAGAAGTAGAAGTAGAAAATAGTTAAAAACAACAGCCTGGGATAGAGGCAGCATAAAGAAATGTTCATCGGGTAAGAATGTACAACTAATAAAATACAATCACAAATCTAATTCTGAACTACCTCGCAACCAAAGCAAGGAGGAAAGTGTGATATAAACACAATATACAGGGTCCATAATGTCAGACATACCAACTATGCAGGAGAAGCTCAGCTCTTCCTGGCACTGAAACTTTAGAGGAATGTCTCTTGTTGGTCCTCATAAAGAGGCTCACCATGTGATTTAGTGGACAAGGGCCTTGACAGCACTTACAATAAATACAATAGTGAGTTTCATACAACTGTTTGTTATAGGACCGTGTGACACACACCTGAACGGTCAGGTGCTGCATTCAGAAAGCAATTCTTTAACCACCCAAACCTATGCAATATGTCCGCAGCTCTCTGATGCTCAGTTTTAAACCAGACATAAACATAGAACGCGAAACAAATAAAGAACTACATATGCCTCAGGGAGTGTCATTTCACCCAACTGAGAGTACATTAAAAATCACAAAAGGAAAATTCATGGGTATTCTTTGCCAAGGAACTGGCATATTCTTAAATATGACCCTATTTTCACTTTTATTTTTGAGATGAATAATTTATTATATGTTGAATTGATGATTTCTTTAAAGCACATTAAGAAAACTCTTATGTGGGGATAATTCCTGTGATTTTCCTAGCAAAGACTAAATTTTCATAGTTACACTTTCATATAAAAACTCCTGTTATACTCAAATGAAATGTATCCCAAGCTGACAGTCATGATGGGACAACTAGGAAGTGTGTGTGTGTGTGTGTGTGTGTGTGTGTGTGTGTGTGTGTATGTGATCTTCAGAATTTTGCCTTTTTTTTTTCCTCACTGGGGGCATTCTTGGTCTATAACCATAACAGTTGTAATCAGAAATGGTATGTGACCATAAAAATGATTGTATTACCCAATATGAAGCAAATTTTGCACTTTTCCAAATGCAGATATTCTGTTTTATGTTAACTGTTAATATAATGACAAAACTAGACATTATATTTAGGAACCATAGATCTAAGTAACAATTCTTTAAGACGTGGGACTTAGTGGAGTGCAAAAAAAAATGTTGCCTAAAATACATTCTTTAAACTGTATCTCCACATAAATGAAAAGTAATACCTATAAAGACTCAGAGAGATAAAAACTAACAATGTCATAAATCATAGGTCACAGATTTTTATCTGTTTACACAATCATAGGTATCTTGAAAGATATTTATTTACTTGTCATGTAATTTTTCCCCTTTTCTTCCGTATCTTTTAGTAAAAGTGTTAATTTTGCCTGTATGGAGGAAGAAAGAAAGTTGAATTCAAAATATAAAAGTAAAAGGCCACCTGTGAGGAAAACTAAAATAATCTCAATGCATTCACCTTGAGGAGAAAAGAGACTAGGCAGATATGCTTCTCCCGACATACCCGACATACCTCTTTAATTAGGCTCATAAAACGGGTCCCGAAGCGCCAGGGTTTGTGTCTATTACACTGTAAGGAACTGACTGTCATCTGAGGAAACTGCTGGACGCCCACAGACACCACGTGCACGGCATCATACATTAGAGCAGCATCCGTCTGAAAGCCAAGAACAAGGAAATATGGAGTCAGTACAACCAGTGAAACCCACGGGAGGAGGTTTGGAAGGGGACTGAAGGAGTGAGAGAAAAATATACTCATTTTACCTTCACCTAAGGGAGACAACAGTTCTTCTGATGCTCTGGTTCTCTTAAATAAGATGCTGTGTTCAAATTACTACATCAGCTCCATTAGAACATTTGACCTAAGCTCCCTTTCCTGAAGTGGTAACTCAGTTTCATATTGTCCTAGTATCTCTGTTAAAGTAGGAAATGTGTGAAGACATTCATTGTTTCATTTTTTTGTCATCCCCTCTGGCTCTGGCTCTGTTTGATTGTCTCAGTACACAGACCTAGACACACATCATATGCACACACACAAGATGAATGCCACTGAGAACATTTTGAATGGTTACATAAATGACATGTTGTATATGAAATAAATAAATAATTTCCTTGCATAGGAAGAATGAAAGAAATTTGAAAGGGGAGTCACTTAAAAAGCTTAAATATAATCCCCAATCTTTTCTTCAACTTAATTTTTCAAAAGGTTCAACCTCAGAAATGATGCTACAGTTTTTGAATCTCAATACATGTAGTAATCCCTTTTTAAGAAACTAAACTTAATCCCCTGTACAGTTTTCTTTTCCCCAAATTTCCATATGAATAAAAGTTCCTTTTGTCTTCGCAAGTAAAACGGATATGAATTCTACTGTGTTTGCACCTGCTCAAATGACTGACCACTTTAGAAGTTGATGATAAAAAACAAATTGTTTGTAAGTCATAACAAACCAGAGGCTCAGTGACGTTCAAATGCTGTGTTAAATGAAGCCTCGCATTGTGTCTGACGGATCGATGCCAGGCTCACTACCTACGGACGAGGGCCACACTGACTGTAATGCTAGCAATGAACTTTGGGCCATCTGCTTGGCATGCCTCAGAATAAAAGCATATATTTCCTCTTCTCATTCACACAATTAGTGAGCTGTGAAATGAATTCCAAAATGAATAGGAACCCTGTAGATTATAGCGTTTGCCACAATACAATACAAAATGAGTACACACAGTCGCTTTCATGCAAATGGATCCTAAGGAGCTTTACCACATAAAATGGAAGACAGCTAAAGAGACAATGCAATGACAGAACATAATAATAATGCCATTTTATAGTTCATAAATCTTTGGGGAATATCGCTTGCATTCCTAACCTTCAGTTTGTAAATACCAGCTGACTCCTTCCGCATCCTCTGATAGCTGCGGCATAAAACTAGGATCATGGAGTTGATACAGGCATACGTCATGAGCCTGAGGATTAGACTGATATTTGTCTTTGGCCTGAGGTAACATTCAGGAGACAGATCTCAGATACCACACAGGTGATCGTAAAAACAGTTACCAAGATATGAAAGACAGATTTGATTCCAAAATAAAATGCATTTTTAAAAAAATATCACTGTGAACAACGGTATGGAATCATGAACACTTTCACACACTACACGAGAGAAAAGAAAGGACAATTTTGCAATCTGCACCACAAAACAGCCTTAAAAAAAAAATCTACATTCTTTTTAACCCTTCTTCTAACCAAGTTAGAGAAAAGAACAAATGCTACATACATGATTTATTTTTTTAAAAGAGTGGAAACCTACCAAATGTTCGAATGAAGGAAATACAGTAAAATCACAATGGTATTTTATATAACCACTAAAAAAGATGTTTTGAAAAATAATCAGTTAGATGAGAAATTGCATGTGATATGATCCTAAATGTAAAAATAGACTATGCAGAGCTGGATGTCTAGCATTAGCCATTATATATCATTATGGGTACTTCAAACGTACTACGTCATTTATTTAACTCTCACAATAAGGGTTTAATAAATGTGCTACTATTGTTCTCATTTTACAAATGATGAAATCAAGTTTGAGAGACATTAAGTAACTAAGCAACGTCACACAGTTAACAAGTGGGGAGGCCCCAGACTCAGCCTCTCTGCTCATAGCTAGTATTCTTAACCACCATATAACGTGTTATATGAATAATAACAGTAGGTTAAAAAGAAAAAAAAAAAACACTAAAATGAAACCAATGATCACTCCTGAAAGTTGGTAATTAAAGGAATTTAAACTTTTTCTTTTTATTTATTTTCTACATTTTCTTTAAGATAGAAGTTTGCTAAATACCATTTGATAATTTTCAAGATTAAAATTTTTATCTATTTCCACAAAATAACTAAAATAATATAAATATGATATTGCTGCTATATGCCATGATTTACTTACATAAGACTTACATGAAAATCCTAGAATAGTAATCTTATCTAAAATGATAATGTTAAGAAGGAATTTTGCCAAATTAAGAGTTTGAAAAATTGTTTTTGGTACATAGTTTCAGCAATCAGAGGACACACTAGTTGATAATAAAACTATTTGAGGGGCAACTGGGTGGCTCATTGGTTAAACCCTCTGCCTTCCGCTTGGGTCATGATCCCAGGGTCCTGGGATTGAGCCCCCGAGCCCCGCATCATGCTCTCTGCTCAGCAGGGAGCCTGCTTCCCCACCACCCTCCTTCTCTCTGCCTGCCTCTCTGCCTACTTGTGATCTCTGTCAAATAAATAAATAAAATCTTTAAAAAAAACCAACTATTTGAGATCTTGTGATTTTAAATATAATCATAAAAGAAAGATAGTATTTATTAAATAGAAGATAAACACTAGAAAAAAAATTGTAAGTAGGTAAAAAGTTGCTGATCAAATTGCTTCTGGAATTTCCAGTTTAAAATATGTTGATTTATGATAAAGAGATACACAGAACTTCTGAAACTACTCTGTATGATATTTTCATCAGTTTAGAGTGTTATTTTTGTTCTACTTTTAGACTGGTTGTTTTATGTAATAATATGGAGTTATTTTCCATTTATACTCGCTATCCTGTCAGACTCAACTTTACTGTCTTCTTCGCAAAATCATGCATATGCAAATTCTTCCACCTTTGAAAAGTTGTGAGAAAACTAGTGTTTCAAAAGTGTTTTTCTTATTTTCACAAGAATGCATATGCTTGAAAATCTGTCTTATACTAGTAATAGTATTACTTAACACTCATTTAGTATTTACTACAGATAAGACATTCTCTCTAAATCATTCCATTTAAATTCTCACAACCAATCTGCAGTGGAAAATCCACTGAATTTGTACCAAGTAGAAAACTGAGGCAGAGAACAGTTCAGTAACTGGCATGTAGAGGTGGGGCTGGATTTGAAGCCAGACAACCTATGCAGAGTTCACAGCTCATTCTCCGGTTTTTGCTCGGAGTTCCACATTTAATAAAGCAAGACAGTTTGAATAATTTTAAAGTTACAAAATATAAGAAATATCAATAAGTACTTGAATGTATGACTCTAGATCATGTTTTGATAAGTGGTAAATACATAACAAAAATGGGCTGCCAGGTAAACAACTGTGTGAGTTATGGAGAATGGATAAATACAACCTCACAAACAAAGGAAAACATCAATGTACGGGGTTAGGTCATTAATAGGTTAGTCAGGAAGTAACATGAACCAGGAATGACTTCATGAAAGTAGATTTCTTCGATGCAGTTGCTGCTCAGAGTGATCTCAAAAAGGAAAGGTCCTAGAATGCCTTTCAAGATCAGGTTTAAGCGGCATCTCTTACTCCCGACTCTAAATTGTACAGATTTGAAAGAGCTGCTCTTGCTAAGTCTTTCACTCTCTCATATTGACTTATAATCCCTTGCCAAGACTTTTCTCTTGATAGAAAATAGGAGGGAAAAAAAAGGGAGAGGTGGAAGAGAGGAGGAAAAAAGTCCAGGAGACACACAAGTTAATTACTTTATCATTTTTATAATATTATTATTACTGTCCAGTTATATTGCATGCTTACACTATACTACACAACTGTGTCAATTTCTTTACCTGCGTTGGCTCACTTAATTCCACTAAGACCATATATTTTAGGTGATATTACTTTTCTGATTTTAGAAAGAAGGAAACTGAAGCTTAGTAAGGTTAAAGTAATTTTCTCAAGGTTTTGTCACCTTGAGAAAGAAGACTCAGAAAACAAGGCTCATGCAAAGCTTAGGTCTTTGAACTACTGTCCGAACTATCACAACATGACTGGCAGAAATAAGACTTAGAAACAAGACTCAGGCAAGACCTAGTTCTTCGACTCACTATCTGAACTATCATACCCAACAACATCTCTTCAGCGAATTCCTACCAAAACCATGAAAGGCAATGGAGGATAAATGATGGCAGCAAGTCTCACTTTTTGGAGGCTCTGCTGAACACCAGATAATTACGTCCCCAGGTCCCAAAAAGAGTACGTCTCTGAATTGAAATACAGATAAAAGTTCCTTTGGCTCCCAAGTCACATTTTTTTTTCATTTACAGCATAGCTACCTCTAAAGAAAGCTTCAGGATTAAACATAACTGTAATTTAACCAGTTACATTAAAATGGAATATGTGTACAATTTGGTCATTAAAATCTGTATGAGAGGTTTAGATAAAATTGAAGTCACTCACATCCTAAATTACAAAAGACAAAAGTTAAGCAGAGGAAAAAAAAAACTTAAAAAAAAAAAAAAAAAGATCTGTCCTATTTTCTCTCTTTTAAGAATAATTACTCTCGGGGCACCTGGGTGGCTCAGTGGGTTAAAACCTCTGCCTTCGGCTCAGGTCATGATTTCAGGGTCCTGGGATCGAACCCCACATTGGGCTCTCTATTCAGCGGGGAACCTGCATCCTCCTCTCTCTCTGCCTGCCTCTCTGCCTACTTGTGATCCCTGCCTGTCAAATAAATTTAAAAAAAAAAAAATCTAAAAAGAAAAAGAATAATTACTCTCTCATATATAAATAGATCATTCTTATTGGAAAGCTAAACTATTTCTTTGCCCTGGGAATAGAGTTCAGAAGGAAGTGCAGACCAGGTAGGTATAGACAGACCTAAATGCTAACTTCCATGCTTCACTGCTAGATCAAGTATCTATCGATAGTAATAGGGGCACACTTGAGAGACTCCCTCAGGCTAGATTGGAGTTGGAACTCTTTTTTTCTTTCCAAAATAAGTTAGTTAACCTACAAAGAATGTCTGTCAGCCAAAAACTTCCTTTGCGAACCTTTACAATTATGTGATATAGTCCTATACATTTCAATAAAACTGTAGTGACCTAAACTGGTGGCTTGAAAAGATCATGAGAAGTGTCTTCACATACATTTTAAATATGCAATAACCATCTCCCTAACTTATTGCTGGGTTTATCTGATACCTAGTCTAATTCCTTTTAGGCATGGAGTGTGTACAGGGAGCGGAGGTGGAAGAGTGACAAATGCTAATTTCTATGGTTGAATTATTGCCACAGAAATTAGTTTAGTCACCCAGTATGATTTCATCTATCTCAAGTAACCTCCAGTCTGATGAGACTTTTAAGAATTGAACAGTTTACATTTCTTTTATGCTCTAGAAAAGTCCACTATGCATTTTTGAATAATTGAAGATTCAGGGGAATTAGATACTCTCAACAGTTTCAAATGACAAAAAATACCGTTGTTTAATACTTTTGATTGGGTAAGTATAATTGAAACATTTCACAACATATAAAAGCAGGAATAATCATAGATGCTGTGAATAGTCAAAACGTTTCTATATATTTAGATTTCATTCACAGAAGCGTTTAATACGAAGTATTGTTACCAAGCATGTCCATCCTGACTGCATATGTTATTTCTGGTTTTGATCACTATAATCATCATCATTAAACATCTCCTCTGTAAAGTTCTGAGAGAGACAGGCGCTACAACAAATTTAAACATAGGTTTTATTTATGTGATGTATGAAGCAAATAGATAGAAATGAACAATCCTGAACTCCATATAGACATACAAGAGAATATTGGTACATAAAATCCCTCAGAAATACTAAAGACTTCTCTTAGAAAAAAAAGAAAAGGAAAGAAAAAAGCTATCAAAAGTATTTATTTTTCTTTCCAATGAGAAGAACATTCTTATGTTCCCCAAGTAGTGTGGGTTTTGGGTACCCCCACTGAATTTTCACAGGGGGAGCATGGAGCATAACCTTTCACAATTTATTTTCTCTGTTATGCCGAGTGGAGTTATATTTGTGGCAGTGTCATTCTGCTTAAACACTTTTTGCATATTTGGGCTCTTGATCCCAGGACCCCAGGATCAAGACTTGAGCCAAAGGCAGATGCTTAACCATATGAGCCAAACAGGCACCCGAAATCTAATTACTCTTAAGAGTGATGTGATATATGTTTTTATCTTGATTTACTGATGTTTTTGTGGGTACAAACATATGTCAAAACATATAAAATTATACAACTCAAATATGGGAAATTTATAGTATATTGATTTTACTCCAGCAGAGCTATTTAAAATTGAAGAATGATCATGCGTTTTTCTAAAAAGATGGTTCTTAGATTTCATTTTGTTCTAGAAGTCTCTAGAATCTTCCCAAACTAAGCACCACTGATCTGTATCTTCTTTCTTCATTGCACATTCTAGTTTCAATAAAACCGTTTATGCTTCCTCACTTCTTTTCTTTCCTTCTAGACCACAAGCATCTTTTGGGTAATTACCATATCTATCTTTGTAATACCCTGCACAGTACTCCAAACATCGCCATGCCCATAGTAAGTACATAAAAGCATTTTTCAACAAATTGAAAAAGTCAAACTAAAAGTTCGTTTGAACTGTAAAAGAAATAGGTATTAGGAAGCTCTGAATAACAATCACACTTTGCCACCTAGCTCGAATGTATTACCTCCCAGAGGTACCGTGAACCAAATCTGCCAGTAGCTCAGACCTGGGAGGAATGTGAGTGCAGCCTCTGTCCCGTTTCTAAATGAATTTATAGTAACAGTTCCGTGAACACATTTATCTTTCCATTAAATAAGTGCAGGCAGGTCCCCTCTGAGATCTGAATGCTAGCTGGCAGGTGGCAGATCCATTCTGGAACCCCTATGTCTCAGACTTTGCTCATTTCCTGAATTCCCATCTGAAGTATAGTGCACAGCACACAGAGCAGCATGGTCTAACAAACGGAATTTGAGTTTATGAATTCTGGCCCTTTCATTGACTCGATCCTTTATCTAAAACAAATAAAAAAAAACCTAAATCCCCCTTGCCTTGTTTCCACATTTTATAATTGGACATAAAAATGAGGATCTGCCCTATTTCGTCCTTGTTGGAAATTCACTTTTAAAAACCAGATAGTTCAAGAGAAAAACAATTACAAAGATGATTCTTCAATTAGAAGATATTAAGGACGTTAAGGGCAGGGGAGAAAGGGTGGATTCTGACCTCTGGAGCTCTCTGGTGCAATCAGCACAAGCCAAAACGGGACAGAGAATCAGCCACCCCTCTGAGCAAGGGTGAGGATCACACATGGAAGGGAGGCTGGTGTTCAGTCGTTCAGCTGGCACACTGCACCCAGCACTCTGCCCGGCTCAGAGCAGGTGCGCAGTGCTGCTAACTGAACGGAGGGGACTGAAGAAGAAATGCCCTCAGACCCAGTCGGGAGCCAATTGTCAGAGACAATTCACCCAGTTACACTGCAGCTGCCATCATGCTTTCTCTGTTGCCGGCTCTTTGTACTGAAACAGAGTTCTTTACCAGCAGCTGCGTGGACCGCACAGACTGCATGAGATAATACATTAAAGCAGTGTGCACGGTCTCTGGCACATGGTGCATAGGCAGGTGTTAGACGATGATGATGATGATCACCAGAAGAGCCGTAATCTCTTCGAGATGGCCACGAGCCAAAACAAGGAACTGGTTTAGAAAGTATAATGTTTCAACCCTTCTGCACCCACTGTTACCCTAAATGAGGGAACAGAACTCACGCTGTTCAGGAAAGCAGACCAAGTTCTGAAAGGGAATGGAGCAAGAAGGAAATCATCATACAACAACAACAACGCGATCCCTTTAAAATGTGGTGTGCACACAATGCCACAATTCAAACCTAAAAAAAAGACACACAAAGAAACCTACATACACACATGTTGCCTGACAAATTTGGAATTTAAGAATAAATATAAGTGGTAAAGTATTATGGTGTCTTCCATTTGTTACTAAAGGAAGAGCTGCTGTTGGACAGATACTTACACAGCAGACGAATCTGCCTCATATTTTTTCTTCTCTCCGGGTTCTGTAAGAAGAGTGGCTGGAGCCAGCTGGATTTTAAGGTGTTTTGTGGCTTACATTCCTCTTCCTAGGAATCTCACATTTCACTCCAAATGTATTTTGGCCTTTTTAATACAATCATAATCTTAATTTATCTATCTTCTTCCCATAATTATTTATGTGCTTGTTTGATAAACTTTGGTATCAATACTTCATAGGAATTAATAAACAAGGGAAATCAAAAGTCACTTTTCTTTATCCATTGTCTGTGCTGCATACTCTACCCAATTCCTGTGTGGTCCATTAAAGTCTTCTAATATTTGTATTATATTTTCTTTGTTGATTTAACTTCACAGTTAAAGTATCCACCCACATTAAAGCCCACCCTGGCTTCCCAATAATCTGCAGAGGACAACTAAAACCCTTTCTCTCTTACCCAGATTCATTCACTAAGATCCCAGAATCTTATCTTCTTTTGTGTCCTCTGAGATCCTGAGAATATAGATACGCCTATACCTCACATGTTTTAGCTGACCAGAGAGATTCTTCCATTGTGGATTAGCTGAGTAAGAGGAGATGCCAAAAACTGCATGATGAGAGATCTTTAAAAGGAATATGAATTTTTGTAGCTACCCGTATGGCATTCAGCACCTATGAAGGCTAAAAAGGATAAGAGTTTATGGGGAAGATATAAAAAAGAGAAGAGTAAAGAATAGAATGGGTTTCAGCTTCACAGCCAAACTGATGAGTTACAAAATTCAAGTTTCAGCAATGTTCTGAAGCTGAAGTATGAAGATCGCACCGGATGACAGTGTTGCTGGGATTCTGCAAAGAAATGGGTCTGGGCCAGGAGTAATGCCCTGAGGGATTAACAGATTCATTTGCTTGATGTCCCTGCAAATCTGCGAATTCAAATAAATGTCTATGTCTCTTCAAACCAGTGCTCTCTGGCTTAAGCTAAAAGCTACCAGAAAGTAATGACAGTTAATTAACCTATTTTGAATAGCAACTGGTAAAATACAATCTAAAATGGGATCTATGCTAATTCTGACAGTAAGAGTTTTCATTGGCCCTTGATGTTTATATTATTCAATTTTTGGCCATTAATTTTGCAAGAACTCTTGCTCGATGACATTTTCCTTAACAACGTGGAACAAAATAATTTTACAAACAATATTTTTCTGTGAGTTTTTAGAGCATTATAAGGTTTGAAATTCTGTCCATGGAGTTTTAACATTACAATTGTGAAAGCTTTAGGAGATGACTATTTTGCATTATTTCCAATAATTATATGTATTTACCATGAACATTTCTATATAATTTTCTTTCTGTCCTACATATATCCTTAAAATGCACTATTTCCCAAGAAGAAATTTTTTTTTTTTTTTTTTTTACTGCTACACTTTCTAAATTCCTTTAAACTTTTATATACAATTCTAGGATGTTTAGATGTTTCTCAAATGCCATGTAGAGAAACTCTTTACGTCTTAAATATAAATGATTAGGGAAAGCTGTGAAGCAGGTTAGAAAATGCCAACAAGTTTTCAATTAAAAGTTTCATTTAACTAATGTAATTATTCTTACCTAATTAAATTTTTTCAACTAAGATCAGTCCTTTGAGATATCTCATTCTCTTTTAAAATGTTCCATGAAGCTCTTACTAACGTCCATGAAGAACGCTGTATTGATGGGATTGTTAATGAACTCTCTAGCAACAAGGCACTAGGCTTAATAATTTAGGCCCTGTTGAATCTCGTCTGCTTTTTACTACATTTGGAACTACTATTGATCTAGAGAAGAGTCAATATCAAGGGGAAGTATTCTTTGTCCTTCCAGCTGGTCTCCAGTATATCCAATTATTTTGATATTCAGAGCTCAGATTAGTTTCTTGCACTTAAAAATTTATATTCATCAATATTGTTTATATTTTCTCCTTTCAATATGATGAAGTAAAATTGATTTCTATGTTAATAGATTAATTATTTCTAATTTGAGATCTAGAAATATGCAAACCAAAAATACAACAGAAATTTGGGTTCATGAGTTTAAATGTTCACGTAAAAACTAAATCCCAATGCCTATAAAAATTGAGAACCTGAAACTTTACATATTATTTACTCAAACCAAAAATCAAATTATAGTAATGATCTATTTTAAGCATGACTTGAAGGATAGGGAAGAAATTAGTAAAGACATTTCTGGAAAAATAAAACAATAGATATGCACATCAATCATATTCATATATACCCTTTATAACTTTACATGTTCTTATTGTATTTTTTTGTATTGTTACTCTATAAAAAATTGTAATAGTAACTTCTCACAGAAATGTGAAAAAATAAAATTTTCATAGAAAGCTAATGGGACTTAGTACTTTAATTCTATAACTTATTAGCCATTATAGGAAGTCATGTTATCTTTTTTAGTATCATTTCTTCATCTTTAAAATAAATAGAATAATAACCTACCTCATAGAGTTGTGAGGATTGAATTGGATAAATTTACAAAAGTGTAAAAAACTGTAAAGCTCTTTATTTCATTATTTATAGAGAAGAGTGAGACTCTCAAGTATGTTAGCAATTCATATAAGTTTAGATGAGGCAAAAATCTTTGAGGAAAATACTAAGGATTGATTTGCATACTCATATTTTACAGTATACCCTAGGTCCCTAATTTGAAGACTTCCCATCTCTTCACTGTTTTAGTTAACATGATTATTTTCTACATTGGAAAATACATTGATTTAACTAATTATTGTTTTAGTAACTCGAAGAAATGCCTTTGTTTACTCCTTCTCAGGTCTCTTGAATCTCTTCTCCATATGAATATATACTCTTCAAACTCTCTTTTCATTTGTCTCTAAGTGCTTTACAGTTTGATTCACTCATTTAACAGCATTTATTAATGGTATTATTGTGTTATTGACAGCAAACACAATTATAAGCTTGAGCAATAAAACTGAGAAATCAAAGATGATTTAGACCCTTGGGGTATTCGTCATAGGTGAGTGGAACAAACAGGTAAACCAAAATTCTTAATAATGGCATATGCAGGTCAATATGGGTGTATTTAGTTTTGTCTGCAGTACTACCAACTATGTTCAAAATTAGCCATCATTTGAAAGAATTTTCTATTAATATCCATAGCTTCAAAAAACAAAGGAGTGGGGAAAAGCTAAGAAAACAAAAGTTGGAAGGAATGGTGAGATCAGGGGAAAGGTCAATCAGAATTCTCGTAATTTTTTTTTAAGATTATCTTTGTTCACATTCTGAGACCCTAACATCTCCTTTCAGACATTAGAATATGCTTGTCCTTTTACTGGATAAATATTAAAGGATTTCCCTAATGTTGAGTATATATCATTTTATCTTAGAACTGATCTAAGTGGAAGACTAAAAGACTAACATGGAGCTGAAGACCAAAAATAGGATTCCAATTAAGTCATGCAACATCTTTGAGGGAATCTATTGTTTCTCTTCCTTGGCATCTCTTCTACTGAAGCAGAACCTCTTCCCCGGAGTCCATTCCCTGACCCAGTATCTTAGTGCCAAGTGTTCCAGACCTGGTAACAAGCACTGTTTCAGGCATAGCCAAGTGACAAAGCTTCTTGAGGGAGCCATTTGGGAAAAAGGTACATTCTTTCTTTTGGAGTTTTGTACTTGTGGTTATAAACCTTGATGCCACCTCTGCACAGCTGCCTGAGAATAAAGCCAATATAAACAAAAGAGGGTGTGAGAGATGGAGAGGAACCTCTTTATGACTCTCTTTGTGCACCTGAATCCAAAGGTACCTGAAGACGGTTATCCTGGACGTTACAAGCTAGAAGACCAATGTGCTTCCTTTTTGCTATCAACTAAAGGAATTTTAGACAACTGGAATTAGAAGAATCATGAATAATACAGCCTTGGGCTTTGGTTTGCCTCTGGGCAAAATAAGATTATGGTTTTTTATCTCCCCACAGAGTTGTGATACACATTTAAAAAAATCTGAAAATATGTGTAAAAACATGTGATATACAATTATACATATGAAAACACTAAAAAGATCTGTTATATTAAATAAATTCACCAAATATATCATTATTATTTCTAAATATTAAGACACTTAATTCTCTGTAGAAAGACATTTAATACAGTAGGAAATTTTTAGATAACTGCTAAGATATCTGTATAGTATTGTCAATTGGTTCCACTTACAAAAGCACAAAATGGGGCAACTGTGACATGACACAGAAGTATACACAACGCCTGCCAAAATGCATGGATCAAAATTTTGTCTGAATCAACACTACCTTTCCCACTGTGAATTACACAGGTTGAGGGACAATCAGAATGTGAACTGAAGCAAAAAACTGTAATGGTACACTGCTGTGAACATTATTAAGGAAGAAATCATAGAGGACTCTAAAACCAAATGCAAACTAATACTCTACAATGCCCTTTTAGTCAGCAGGTTAATAGACTGACATCAAAATTGGAAATGACTGATTAAGCGGTATCTGTTAACTCTTGACATTTACACTTTTGAGTTTTATACTTGATCAAACAAATTATAAATCACTAACCAGGACATAAAAACTTTCATTACAACATTTGTTTTTTTTTTGTTTTGTTTTTTTAACTGAATCCCCCTGCCATTCAGGAAATTAACTCAAAGGAGGCAAAGAACAGGAAGTGAGGGTGATGTAACTTTACTCAGGAGAGAAAATAGTTGGATAATCTTCACCTACTGGATTTGACAACTGAACAGCTGCAGCCAAAGGAAGAATGGAAGGTGATATATGGCAGGAGCTCAGGGAAAAGCCAGAAGGAATAACAATTCCACAGAGAAATTAGATGCAAGGGGATGTTAAAAATGCTTTAAAAGACATTTTAAAAAAATCACCAGAAGAAACAAAAAACAGTTTAAGGAATGATGAGACAGTATTCTTTCCTTGTTTGTTAAAACACAGACATTTGATAAAATTTGTAACAAAAAAAAAAAAAGAAAGAAAGAAAGAAAGGAAAGAAATTCAAATTAAAACACATTCAGAATGTGTTCAACTTGATCCTTGAGCTTTTTGCTTATGAGCTAGATTTGGGGGTCTTGTGGAAAGGAATCTTATAAATTATGCATTGACTCAAATCCTACTAATGACGCCTGAGTATGTCCAAGGAACCTCAGTACAAGGCTATAAACTTGAGTAGACACCAGTGTTTCCAGAGTTTAGGGCATCAGGTGATAGTTCTTCTGCTACTTTGCATTCCAGATGCTAACTCTCTCCATTTCTCTCTTACACAGCTGTATATCCTTTACCATCTTCTTTTTCCTTTCTCTCCATTTCAGTATGGGCCTTAAGGAAAATTTACATTTGGTTGCATTTTGAAGGAAAAATAACTGCAAATATAAGAATCATTTTATGTTAAGTGCTGAACAGAAATTCAACACATTTTATACATAGGCATTTGCACCTACTTCTGCACCCAAGGAAACCAGTACAAAGGTTTTGCACATACCCACCATGTAAAGAATAGTGAAGTTTACTTTAATTTCATTATTCTTTGAAATTAGCTGAATCACAAGGACTATCCTTGATCAAAAGTTAACAGTGAAGTTTCAAAACAGATATCAAAAACCAGAGTAATAAGCGCATCAGCTATAACTTTAGCTCGCCAGATCTGTTTTTAACTTTATGGATAATTTTGCCTCCTTTTCCTTAAATCAGAAAGAAAATGAATATTTCACAAAGAAGCTATTTGATCAAAGGATTGGTTTCTATAACAACTACCAAATGGCATGGTGGTAGAAACTTTACAGATACTATTTAATTTAATTTTCTTTATAATCTAGTAATATAAGTAATAGATCCCAAGGAGCTGAGGTTTAAATCAACCCAGTAAAGAACAAACCTGAGGTCTGAACCTAAGCTTATCAAATTTCAAAGATTCTATTTTTTTCTACTAACCATGATAATTTATGCTAACATAAATTGCTGCTACATACAACATGCTTAAAAACATAAATTAGGCATCTATTTTAGAGATTACCCCCACCTATGTTACGATAATGGAGTAGTCTATAAAATAAAGATCACTGAGGGATACCTGAGGGGCTCAGTCAGTTAAGTGTTTGTTTTTGGCTCAGGTCATGATCCCAGGGTTCTGTGATCAAGTCCTGAGTTGGGCTCCCTACTCAGTGGATTCTCCCTACTCAGTCTGATTCTTGCTCTCCAGTGCCTTTCCCCCTGCTTATGCTCTCTCTCAAATAAATAATTATTTTTTTTTAATATTGAAAAAACAACCTTCATTTTTTAATGACATGCATTAACTTTCCTGATCCAGAGGTGAGAGAGAATCAGTAAAATTTCTATGTAAGAAAATTCCTAATTTCCTCACCAGATGTAGGTCAGTAATGGCACGTTAACATCCACAGTTGGGTACTAGAAATAATTGGTACAATTATTCTGGAGAACATTCTGGAAATATGTGGCAAACACAAACTGGGACACTCTAATTTTACTTGGAGAATTTACTTCATGGAAATAAAAAGACAAGTGCACATAGGTTTATATACAAATATGTGCATTATAATGTAGTTTATATTTTTACAACAATACAGCAACCTAAAGGTTCCTCGAAGTTAAGTAAATTACATTATATTTATATTACTGAATATATTGTAACACTATCAAAATTATTGTCCAGAGGTATATTTATTGACACGTAAAGATGGATATCAAAATTTACATATTCACATTACAAAACAATATATTCCTATTATAATAGTTCAGCATTACATCCAGTAAAATATTTTAGAGTACACCATCTGTGCTCCAAACTTCCTAAGAGGTAATTATTCTCAACAACGTATATCTAAAAAGATACATACACACAGATATTGTGTTTATTTTTATATAGATCTAAAAGGACACATATAGATACTGTGTTTATTTTTATTCTTTTAATCAAAAATGTGATCTACTACAATTTGCTTAAAAAAAACCACAGCAAACCTTAGGAATATGCCCTTTCAAGTTAATATTAATAGACCCACCTTACTTTTAACAACTGAATAAATTTTAATTATGAACCTTCTTAAGATACACGTTGTTTCAGTATAAAACAGAATGTAGCTTATGTCCCTAGTTTTAATTTTACTGTATCTATAGCTATCTAACTTCATAAATACTTACAGAGAGAAATAATCATAGAAAAGTTTACCTTTCTTCTTTATATTTTCATATTGTATGAAAATACTCTGTTAGGTAGAAAAGAAGTTACAATTACTATTCTTTGGCATGACATAAAAATAAATGAAGCACAGTTTTACTCATGCTTGATATCTAAATATTATGTGTTGTGCTTATAAACAACAGAGTTAATGGACCAAAGGCAAATTTGAATTTCCAATTAAAAGTAGCAGGTATTTGCTTTGAATTCTAGGTAATACTCATGTTCACCTGAGTCATTTCTAATTTCTCTGAGGTTAAACTATAAATTATCCAACTTCTCATACATAAAAACAATCAGAAGTAAGAATCAGGCCTCAATATTACCAGGTGAGTTTAAAAACATGCCTGGATGACACATGAGTCTTGAAGACTGCCCCTTTGGGATGTCTACAACAAGCCAGGACATCTCCTGCATCAGGGGACATAGAGAATTATTTTCTAAACACGGGCATCAAAAGGAATAAGTGATTAATCAAGCAGTATCTTAAAGCTTTTCTGCAAGCATTGTTCTGTTAATTAACATGGTGTCTGCTTCCTGCAAATGAAGCCCGGAGCTATTACATAAAATTATGGCAGTGCTCACTAAGAAGGGGGCTCATTTGGAAAGGCACTAACATGCTTGCTTTCTGTCTTGAGCCCTGTTTTTAGTTAGCAGGCAGCTCAGTTCTAGAGGACGACACTCCCAGAAGTCATCTGGTTATAAAGACATGCTGTGTTTACCTAAAACACAGTTTGACAATTACATGTCATGACTAGATGTTTTCAAACATAGTGGTTTGATGTATCTTATTTATATCCAACTTTATTAAAAAAAGGAATTTGCAGTAAACATAGCAGATCTTATTCTCTCAACTGAATGTTATAGAAATCCAAAATGTGTTCATTTATGTCAAACATGACTCTGAGGGAGGTTTAAACCATTTCAGGAACTGTTAAGGATATCATTTTGATACCCTCAATGATATCAAATTGCCAGCCACAAGAGTTAGGAAAAAATACTCATGAGCAATTATTAGAAATATGAAATTAATGACGTGGCTATTTCACTTTTTAAAAACATCTGTTAAATATTAAGGTTGATTTTCTCAGTTTTTAAAAGCAAGTGTCCAAATTATGAACAACTATATAAGAATAAGTGGAATAAATACAGAGTATATCAGGCAAATATTGATCTAATGACGACTGTGTGTTTATCACTTTCTTAAACAAACAATCTCTTCAAGCTGAAAGTATTTTAAATGGATATTTGGCTCATTATTCTAATCAATGCACCTTGCAAAACAAAGGTAACTTCAAATGTTGTTTTAATCAAGAAATGTTTAATTTAAATTTTGATAGGATTAAATTTCTATACATTTTAGGATTTAGACTATTTATGATGCAAAAAGAAAGAATTTCATAAAAATGACTCATAGCATTTTCCTGAGAAACTAAATTTCAGTAGATGCATAGGAAAATCCAAATTTGCCAGGTTCTTCATTTTCAAGAAAAGGGCCATTTAATTATATCCACCCAAAACAACTTCATTTAAAGGTAGTGTCTGCCATTTCTATAGGTTTTCAAGAATAGATTACGAGTTGAGTTTCTGCTTCGTGGAGAGAGAGAAACTAATTTCATAAAAAAACACTTCCTGAAGGACAAAATATCCTTTTTTGTTTTCTTGTGCCCTTTCTAAGTAGCAATATCCAATCTCTGCCTCTGTGTTAGACTGATTAACTTCAAGACTAACCCAGGTAGCTCTTGCAAAAGAGGGAGTAAATGTACCCTCTAAAACTGAAATGCAACTGGATCATTTCACTGTTCTTCCTAGAAAAAAATACCAATGATGAAAAAGCCAATTTGATGTGCCCAACTGCTGTCAGCATTTGTATTTAGATAAGACTACATTAACATATATATAACATCATTTAGATTCAGAAAGAAATCCGAGATAGACACAAATAAATGGCACACATACAATCCATAATGAGGTGCCCCATGCTAGGCACTGTGCTAATGCTAGAGACAAAAATAGAAGCAAGATGGAGGCGCCTGGGTGGCTCAGTTGTTAAGCTGCTGCCTGCCAGGCTCAAGTCATGATCAGGTCAGGTCAGGGTCCTGGGATCAAGCCCCAATCCAGCTCCCTGCTCAGTGGGAAGCCTGCTTCTCGCTCTCCCACTCCCCCTGCTTATGTTCCCTCTCTCGTTGTGTCTCTCTCTTTAAAAAAAATCTTAAAATTGAAATGGGGGGACAGCTATAGCAGCACATACAAGAAACCCTAATTTACATTGGGTGACTCAGAGAAGGCTTTCAGAAGAAAGTGATATTGACATAAGGAGGTGTAAGAGTCAGATGAAGAGGGAAAAGATGTATGATGGCTCAAATGAGAGACAGCAAGACAGTTTTGAGGAACCGGAGGAAGATTCCCTATGGTTGAAGCATCATGAGGATGGGGATTTTTAGTGATAAGGAAGAGATGGGGTTACTGGCAAAAATCAGAAAATAGAGGATTTTGTCAGCCATGCTCACAAATCTAGATTTTATCTGTAGGCTACGGGAAGCCATTAAAGTGCTTTGAGGAGAGACACATGATCAGATCTACTTTCAGACAGGACTACTCTTGTGTCCTTTGGTGTAAAACTTTGGTGCAAAACTAGAGACAAGGGCATCTTCAGACTTGTTAAAATAATTCCAGTGAGGGAGGACAATTCAGATGAGCATATTAAGAACAAGGAGAAGAAAAAATGGGTGAATTCAGGAAATATTTATGAGTAGACTTGTTCCTTGATTTTGGGGGAGATGAAGGGAGTGGTGACAAACAGAAAGGAAGCTGTAGTAATTCAGGTTTATTATTGTTTGGGCTAATGAGAAGATGGTCATGATATTCATGGAGATAAAATAATGTACATCAATGTTATCAATAATATGTCTCCAACTTTATTCTCTTACTTTTCTTCAGAGCACTTATCACATTCAAGGGATTATTATCTTTCCCCTCCTTTAGAGCATAATCTCCAGGTGTATAGAGACTTTTCCAATTGCTGTATCCCCATCAGACAAGAGGTTCCAGGAAGGAAGTTGATGATAGGTTTGAGTTGTCTCTGAAACTTGCAAGTAGAAGTGTCTGGTAGATGGGGCTGAATGTATAACTTCATGTCTTAGGAGACAGGAGTGGGCCAGGGATATTAAGTTGGAAATTATCAGGTCAGGGGGAAGGCCTAAAGCAGAGGAGCAAATGGTACCCAGGAGTAAAGGCAGAATGAGAAGAGGGCCAACACATAAGGACTGACAGGAAGAGGACCACAAAGCAGGGGACCCTGAATACAGAGAACCAGAAGATGATGGTCTCAAAGAAACCAAGGCACAGGAATTAATTTTTTTTTTAATTTTCTGAATTTGTGTTGACCTTCCTTAAAGGCAAATGTTTAACTGCCTCACTGTCAAGTCAGACAAAAAATCTGTGACTTTTTGCTCTTCAACTTAGTTAACTGTGCAAATGATGGTTCTACGTAAATATTAGCAGCCGTCAGGACTGGTTATATAATTTGCAGGGTCTAGTGGAAAAGAAAAACGCGTGGCTATCCAAATATTAAGAATTCCAGGATGGCAACAACATAGCATTAAAACGAACATGGGTCCTTTCTAAGCCTGGGATCCTATGTTACTGCACAAATCCAAGTGGGACTGGGATCCGAGTTACTGGATCCAAGTTATTGCCTATGAAGGCGGCCTCCATATAACATTCATCTTTCAGTTTCATTCCTGTTTAAATCACTTAAGGGGGAGAGATCAATCAGGTTTGAATCTGTTAATATGTTAATATCTGTTAATATGGCTCCCTCAAAAGGGAATTGATTTGAGGAGAAAAGACCTATGCTGAATAAACTGAACATGATTAAAAGATGGTAACTTCCTTATACTGAGGGAGGGAAGGTGGGAAAGGAATGTTTATCTTCTGGGATACATAGCATTTATAATATATCCACAATGCCAGGTAATTTGAGTTGTTTAGTCAGATAACTGGCAGTGAGCAAATAACGGACAGTGACTAAGTCAGGCCAATATTCCATTTCTAGAAACCTCCAACTTAGAGTCATTTTCAGGATCAAGCGAATTAGGACAATTACACCGGCCCAGAGCTCTGGCGCCGGGGGAATCATTCAGTTGTTAAAAACAAATCCTGCAACTCTAATGTTCTTACCACACTGTCACTGAATCGAAGCAGTAGGGAGAGCCCCTTTGATTTTCTGCCAAGACCCTCGATCTGTACATTGTCCTTTTGTCATTACTTGTTCCTCTGGAGGATGGCCTCCATGTTCTTTGGAACATTATTTCATTTGTACATGAATGTCTCCAAGGAATACCCAGCATGGTTTGTCCTGACGCTGCAGCTTCGTGCAGACAGCCCTGGGATCGGCACCTGCAGTTGACACGGGCCGGTCTGACTCTAGGAGATGCACAGTTAAAAGCAAGCCCTTCGTGTCTGATGATTCAGTCATAACGAAGTTTCGCAGCCACATGATTACCCAAATAAGAAAAGCAGAATGTATTGAAAACATTATACTTTGATGGTGACTTTGGTTTGCTTCTGGATTAACCTCATGGGTATCTGAAACTGACCCATATGACATATCTATTTTAAAGCTGAATATTAACTGGACAAGGAAGTTGCAATTAGCATCTTGAATTTGGACAAACTTCAAATCCTGTCAAGCCATGTACCTAATGACACCATTTTAGACTAAGTCATTTATCAAACTAGACTAGGGAAAGCTGCCCCTGTCACCCAGAATACCCAGATTCTGAGGCAAATGTGAACCCAAGTCATCCCCTCTAATTCTGAGGAAGATTAGGAGGTACCTAATTAAAACAGGAAATGGGGACATTATGGGAAGATGTGATTAAGTAAAACCTTTGCATCTGGTTTTGTTAATAAAAATATAACCCTGAAATATCCTGGCCATAAAAGCTTTTACTATGAAGATGAGGAAAGGCAAAAGCTTAAGGTCATATTCTAGTGAATGATTTTCTAAGGTATAAGTTTGCTGCCACTATATGGAGTTTTGCTGTAGTCAGGAAAGGAATATCACAGAATGAGAGGGAAAAAGAAGCCCAACCAATAGGAGTAGAGCATGTGGGCTATCAGGAACCCTCTGGAAAAATGCGGGGACCACAATTAACACAATTTTGTTTCCTATCCTATTTTCTAATGGGCCCGTTATATTTGTCTTGAGGGTACCTATTTTAACTTAAATTGCTACTTTAAAAAAAAAAAGAAAAAAGAATGGTAGATAAAACCACAAGAGTCTGACAGATGTTAAGTGCTCCTGCTTCCCTTTATTTTTTCCTCTATAAGGGATCAATACAAGATGTAACCAAAAGACTGTTCAACAATTGATACTATTTCTTTTTATGGCCATGGAATACAACAATGCTGGCCCTGGAGACAACTTCTGTGTGCAGATATGTTTTAAAGAGTAATGTGTGATCTGCACCCCTCTCCTGACTGCCCTCTGCGATCTCTCTAACTGAAGTCAAAAGAGGACACTAAATATGTGCATTCTTGGGAACATTTGATTGGCTTTGGGCAGTTCGTTCAGATGCACTACTTAAGTTATCACTGAGACTTTCCTTGTCCATCAACTAACACCTCATACCTGATTCTCATTATTGTTTGACATGTATTAAGTATCTCATGTGGGACAAATATTGTACCGATAATGTAAAACATGATTGTCAATCAAGAGTTAAAAAATTAATTTTGTCTGTGTTAACTTTCTCAAAAATTGCACTTCCTAAGGAAAAAGCTCAAAATGATACAAAGCACCACCATAATTTGTGTTAACCTTGTTACATTTATTTTAATTCTAACATTTCACTTGTGTAATTAAGTATAGGTAAATTCATATTCAGGTAGCTTACTTTCACAGGTGTATCATCAACTCAAGAATGTTAAACAATTTAAAATATGTTTTTATTTTAAAGTAAATTGCTGTGGCTATCTAGCTAGTGATCACAGAAAGACAAAGCTTTTTCTAATAAAGTGATTATCGGAATTGCTCAAGAGGTTTGAATAATTACAAATACAATTATAACTCAATTAAAATGATTTGAATCCTCAAAAACTAATGATTTTAAATGTTGCTATTTAATATGGAGCAAAGAGCCTTAATAATGTTTTTATAAGTTGAATTCAAATGACCAGGACAAAATCTATTCTGCACCACATGTCCTCTGGTAAATCATAACCTCTCCAAACCCCATTTTTTTAGCTATAAAACAGGGGCAATGATACCTGCCCTACTTACTGCACTACGGTGTAATGAGGCTCAAATGAAACAATGTGTGCAAAAACACAGTTAAATCTTTACACAGTCATTAGCTGCTATTTTTGTTATGCAAATCAGGAGACATCCAGCGTTGGGAAAGCTTCTTTTAATCAGAAAAAGTTTTTTCAACTCCCCAAAACGAAAAAAAAAAAAAGTAGCAATTTTAGATGCTATATAGAAGGAGATCTTCTAATTATAACTTATTATATTTTTAATAGCATGTTTAAACTACTTAATACTTCTTTAAATAATATGAAAGGTAGGGGAAAACAAAACAAGCTTTAAAAATACAGTATTGTCAATTTCTAGCAAAGCTTTAATAGACTTGATCATTATAAGCGCAGAGAATATGCCTAAGAATTTTTTAATATGCTACTTGATATGCAAAAATGATACTATGCGAAAATGCGATGTTGTCAGGCATCATTTAGTTTGGGGGCACTGTAAATGGATTTTAAAAAAAAGGAAAATTAAGCAATTCTCCTGAATACAAAATACTTTAACTTGCAGTTTAAAATATTTCAGCCATAGTCTCATAAGATTTCAGTAGGGCAGTTTTACGCTTTTGAAATTAAACAAATAAAGTTAAACAAAAGCTTTGTTTTTTTCCAACTTATTTATTTTGTTTGAAAAAAGCCTTCCTATGTAAGCCAATTATTTCCAAACAATGAATTAAGAAGAAATAGCTCGAAAAAAAGAGAATGATTTCCCTACTTTATCAGGTAATAAAATCTATTACCCCTGAAATCATTTCACTTAATTCTCACTTGCTTTCATATCCCATACTCCATTTTGCTGAGTGAAATTTAATAAATCTCTCAGTCCAGGATTAAATTTTACTGTTTTATGAACTGTTAAATTGCATTGTATGCTTATTAAAGCTGGTGTTCTCTCACTTCTAGACACATTCCCATCTCTACCCTGGGGCACAATTAAACAAACAGCAGAGATTTTGTTTCCACCACTGGAGTGTCTTCCAACAGGGAGCAATACATGAACAACAGCAAGTCATTTAACTATAAACAATGTGCACCTAATAATCTGTGTATGCCGTATACTATCCTCTTTAAAATATGGTGCATGTAGTTCATAAAATGAATAATAATACCCACATCACAGGCTCTGACTTAGTTAAAACACTATAGTTATTGAAATGCATTGTAATATATTAAAATACTTTTACATCACTTAAACTTTCATGTAACCTACTGTGGTTTAATTACTTTTTCAAACTCATACAATGTGTTTGGCTTTTAATGCCAGGAATGAAGCTTACATTTTTAATTCAGAGGCCAATTATAAAGGAAATTCTATGAAAGATACAGAATTGAGTAAGAGACAGAACTTTTAAAGGAAATGCATTTGAAAAAGAAAGTGCATGAAAATATTATTTTCCATCTGCAGACCATTTGAGTAGACTTTCCAGCCTGTACCCAGAAGTATCATAATTCTGTTAGAGCAAGGTCTCCACAACAGATGCCTGACCTTATAAGAAAGGGTTCTTGGGAAGTCAGGTTGTGAGACAGGAGGGAAGACAGGCTTCATTGTTTAAATCTCGGTTTTTTTTTTTTTTTTAAAGATTTTTTATTTATTTATTTGATAGGCAGAGATCACAAGTAGGCAGAGAGGCAGGCAGAGAGAGAGGAGGAAGCAGGCTCCCTGCTGAGCAGAAAGCCCAATGTGGGGCTCGATCCCAGGACGCTGGGATCATGACCCGAGCCGAAGGCAGCAGCCCCAACCCACTGAGCCACCCAGGTGCCCAAATCTCGGGTTTTTTGTCTTAGGCAAGCTGCTCATGCCTTCTGAACCTCAGATGAGCTGACCCATGAAATAAAACTAACAATTGTGTTTTCCTCTACTTGGATGAGGGGAAATAATCGAAATTCACTCCCCATTTGAAAATTTAAATGAATAACGCATGTAGTATGCTTCACTGAACCATCCACTCAAGAAAAGTTAGCTATAATTACTGTCATTATGTGTAATAGAAGAATTGTTTGATTTTTATTTAATGTTTATATTTTAATAATTCTACATTTTCCTGACTGTATATACTTACTATATTATATGTTCAAGGAAGAACTTCTTTATTTCTCCCATAACACATTAAATACTATATATTCATTGACTTAACCAGAAAACAGTGGCCTAAGCCTCAGTTCTCCAGTTTAAAAATATATTTCTTTTGATCGGTAATATAACATATGTTGATTCAATGTCCACAAAAGCATGAAAACTCAACACGAACAAATGTTTTCTATTTTCCTTCCCTGTCAACCCTCTAAGTCTCATCAGCTATTTAAGGCAATTTTGTTGGAAACTTGAACTTCAGCCACTGGAGTTCTTAGCAAGTAATTATTTACAAGACTTGGTAAGATCAAAATTCAATGTGCATATATACATTATATTACATTATATGTAAATATATATTATATATTACATTAATTTTATACATTATAGAGTAATACTATATATCAGAGACATCTTTGCCTTTAAGAAACTTCCATTTTGTTTAAGAATTATAAGAATTAATTATTAGTGAGTGCAATAGCAAAAAAGTAATGTCAGTTGCTTGGCTAAGCTTCATGAAAATCAGATAAACTCATGAATAGTGACTGTCACACAAGTCCACTCTGTATTTTAAATTAATGCTATGACCAAGACTTCTTGCCTTACAAACTCTAGTACTCTGGTATTTTCAATTAACTTAGAATTGAAAAGAAAGACAACTCTTAAAATTCAAACAGCCAACTAAAGAAATTGTTTTCCAAGAGGTCTGAGTATTTACTTTCATACCAAGCCCTCCTAAACCTGTCCTTTGTCAAGAGTCTGTAACAACCTTCCAAATAAGGATTAGAGCAGCCTCTGAGATTTATGACTGGCATGAAGCCTTTGCTTAGGTAAGAACATGTCTTTTAAGCAGTACTGAATAAAATGTTTAAATTTTATAAATGTAGCTATTTTTAAATGTACATTACCATGGGAAAAGGAAATGTATTTTCCTGAGAAAGATTATCATCCATGTTTCTTTTAGAACAGTGGTGGGAAGGCCATACAGCAATCTTAGCTCTCCCATGATTCTTATTGCTCTTTTTTGTTCCTGCCTGTGTTTGGTCTTGACTCTAATTTGTTTTCTAAATATCCCAGTGCCTCCCTCCATTTAATTAATTTCCTAACTACTCCCTTGGGGAAACTTACCTCTTCTGCTAGTCTTGTCTAAACGGTGCAGCAGTGGTACTAACAAGGAATGGCATCGCAGTGGCCTCAGATGTTATTAAGGAACACAAAACCTGGAGGGAGGGAGCCTTACATCTCCTATAAAAGTCTTCTAGTATAAAACCTTTCAAATAAAGTGCCTACAGGTCCTCTCTTAACAGAAAGTATTCCATATAAACATTTTCCCCCAAGTGTTAAAACCTTTGTGTTCAACAACTAATTGAAAAAACACAATTTCATTATAATAATGTTTCATAAATTGCTTTCCTAGGGTGAAATGCACTATATAAATCAGTTTTGCCAATAAGCTGGATATACTTACAGGTATAAGAAAATATTTCACAATATTTAGCTGTTATTTTGTCGTATTTTATTAATGTTATTCTAGTGTTATCTCTGCTACTACTCTGCTCCAAATGACTGAAAACTTACCCTACTCACTGGGTAGATAATATTTTTGAATTAGGTTTTTATTAGTGAGCAGAGTGATTTCTGATATATCTGTCAAGCGAGGGCGGATAACACACTGGTTTATCTGGAAGATAGAATTAATTTCTTCTCATCATGTCTCTGTGGAGAAAACCTTCCTGAACATTCTCTAGCATCTACACCAGTTAGAAGAGATTTTGGATTCATATAGTGTTAGGAACAATTTCAGACATGATTTATGCCAACCCTGTTGTGAGGCGCAGCAAGTTTAAATGACAGGTTGCCCCTTGTTTCTGGTATCAATTTGCTAGAATCCATTCTCCACACATTCAAGCCTGAGTGAATCTTAAAACTCTTCAGAAGTTCCTCATCACTAACAGGCTCAAGTCCATATTCTTCCATGTGGCTTAGGAGGCACTTCACAGTCTCACCTCTCTTCATCTGGCCATTTTCATGTTGTACTGCCCCATCCACTTGACTTCTATGATGCAGCCATAGTGAACAATGTTTCACTTCCTCACAGGACCTACATTTTCTGACCACTGAGCTTCTGCATATAGTGTTCCTGCTACATGGATCTCTCATTCTTTCTCCCTACAGTCTGATTCCTAGGTAGCACAGGCCTCACCTCCCTGACCACTCAGAATATGGAATAGGAGCCTCTGCTATGTGTTCACCTGGCACCCTGTCCTTCCTTTTCACAGCACTCATCACACTACATAGCGATTAATCACATATGTGTCTGTCTCCTTCGTGAGAACTTAAGTGCTCTAAGGATAAGGGTGATGGCTTCTTTGATTAATTTTATATCATGAATTATGGAATGAGGGGTAATAATAGAAGAAAATACCCAACTCAGCTCACATAATTTTTAATAATATTTGATAGCCTCAATTTATGAAAGCAAACATATTAATTGAAAGTTAAAAAGGTACTATGCAGAACATTCTTAAAAATTAATAAAAATTTAATTAATAAAATTACTCTATCCAATAACATAGAGCTATTTTTCAATTGATTTTATTGTTCTAATATTTTAATATATTCTATATTATCAATATTCTATATCACTTCACACAGCAGAAACTCCCAGTAATACTCAATATCTAAGGAAGCTATCAACTATCATGCAGTAGAAAGATAAGCCACAAATGTTCAATAGAGTTCTGGTCCCTCTCTTTCTTTCTTTCTGTCATATAAATACAAAACTAACTGATAAGTAATTATTAATGGTCAAAGTCTTCTAAAAGCAAATACATAGAAAGAAAATAAGTATTACAAAGTATTATATCTGAAAACAATTATTAATCTTTTATGGGTGGATTCATAATTATATACCAAGGTCAGTGTCCCCAAAGACTTTAGACCATCATAAAAGCAATCAAACAGTAAGTGCCTTCTGATAGGAGAACACAATACCATCTAAAAAGCAGTTTTGCTCAAAAAACAAACAAGTAAAACCTATAGGTATTAAGTCTAGAACCAACCACCAATTTACAGAAAATACAGAGGTCAGAGGAACATACTGAAGAGTACCATGGGGATACAGTCAGCAAAATCCAGACAGTGGAATAACATCAGTCTATTGTAATGAGCAGATTGTTTTTGGATCCCAATTTTTAAAAAACCAACAATAAAGAAAAAAAAAAAGAAATCTATGAGATGACTGAAATTAAAACACTGCATATATGATGATAAATAATTACTAGTTAATGTTAGGTACTCTACTGTTATTTCAGTTATATTTTTTTAAAGTCACTTCTTAGTGATACATAATGTAATATTTAGGAATAAAATGATATGATATCTTGGATTTACTATGATATTACATGGAGAGGAAAACAAGAGACAATAGAAATAAAATGAAATGACACGGTGAGCTGATAATTTTTGAAGATGGGTAGAATACAGAAGGGTTTGCTATGAATATTGTTTTCTTTTATACCTATTTAAAATTTATCATAATATAAAACTAAAAATAAAAAATAAAAGAACAAAAGATGTTTATGACATTAGAGATTTACAGTTAGTAATGGTAGAAGAGAATCTCAGTGTTTTGCTTCCCAACCCAATACCTTTTTCCCTGTACCACAACAGTCCATCATGTTCAGAGAACCTGACATTAAATGACAGTATCCTTTCAGAGGAATAGTCTTGAATCAGTGGCCCTGTTTAGTTTAGAAAAGACATGAAGAGTGAAAAAATAGCCAGCAGGCCTGTGTGAAAAAAAAAACATGGAGAGTCTACCATTCTTCCACTGATCCTATGTCCGGCAGCAACTAATCCACAAGCCTTGACCCAATTATATGCAGTTGCAATACTTCTCTCCCTCTGACCATTCAGCTGCTAAGCGTCCAAAAACAAGAAGCTTGGAACTACAGGAAAATAATTGCATCATTCTTCGTGAATGCTTTTTCTTGCCATAGCATCAAGACATTGATGAATCTTGTAACTATAGCTAGGTCTATAGATATGTGCAATAGCATTGAAACTTTGTGTGTCATTAATCAGCACCCATGGAAGAAATACTGGTCATGCCATCGAGAGCAGAAAGGAATCTGCTACAAGGTTTGATATTTTTATTTCTATCCAATTTCCAATGGATATGATTGAGTAGTTTTCAAACACATTTATTTGAGCTTCTGTGAGCAGGGTAAAAAAAGAAAGTATCATGTATACATCATGAAATCTGGCTTTCAGGAGAAGGAAAGTAGTATTTATTGTGATTACTGAATATGGGTTTTGGATTTCCGAAAACTTATGTTCAAATCCTGGCCCTGCCACTTACCTACTGTGTGAAACTAGCCAACTTATTCTCTCCACGCCTAAGAATATACAGCTGCAAAATGGCAAAAATCATACCTCAACCAGGAAATTATGAGTTGAATGAGGCCACTTTTGATACAATATTTATCATAAAACCTGGCATACATAACTATCCAATAAGTAATTGTTGTCTTGTCTTGCTCTTGCTATTGCTCTAGAAAGAAACCCAGAAGTAAATACACATTGAACAATTGCTTTCATTTGTCTTGCTTTTTCACCATGAAAGGAAAACCATTTTTTTTACATAGATCATAGATATAAGATGCCTAAATATATGAAACCAGTCCAATTTTTAAGCCTCCTTGATAGACAACTGTGAACAAATATTATCATCATTCTCAGTTGAAGGGAAGCCACACCTGAGGGGGCTTCACTATCAGACAGGTTTTAGGTCGGGCTCTGGAGCTAACTTCTCAGAGATTCTGCTTTGAAATCTGTTTAGCAGAAATAATACTTCTTTTGTGATATGTAAATTTATAAACTTAGCCTTTCTTATCTAGCCACTTGGTAAACATTGGTCCCTTTTTGCTCTCATTCAGGTTTTTCAAAATAAAGTGTGAAAAGCAAAATGGTCAGATTTAAATTAGGTCAATGGTTCTTTTTAAGCACTTATTGCAAATATAACAATTATTTTTAGACTAAATTTCGGAGTTTTTCGAAGTCATCCTCCTCTTCTTATATCAATAAAAAATTAAAATATTCAATACTCGCATGTACATTTTATTATACACATAACATTCTAATGAATTAGAACATAATTCATAACTTAATATACATACATTTAAGCCATAGTCTATCAAAATGCAGGAGATGATTATCCTGGAAAATAGTGTCAGGTTCTTTTTTTAAGCAACTACTAGGTACCAAGTATAGTAATATATCTCGGTGGGACATACTTCAATAATCCTGCCCTAGCTGAACTCACAGTCTGGTGATATGGGAGAAATTTATATAAATATTTTTAATGTAAATAATGTATTAAAACTATTTAGTATGCATTATATATATTAAAATGTATTAAAACTATTTAAAACTATTATTATTTTAAAAGCATTTGAAATTATAGAAACCATTTTTGACTTACAAAAATGGCAATTTCATATGGTTTAATGAATATATTTAATGTCCTTCTTAAAGTCTTTAGTTGTACTAGAGTTCCCTTACATTAATTTGTCCTTTAATTGAACAAGGATGATTAGCTCCCAGAATACAAATTTTATCACCACTAAATAATTTTTATTCAATTATCTGCTTTGTGCATTCTATGACATTCACTAATAGATAATACATTTTGGTCTACTTTATTTCTAACAACTCTTAGAATAAGAAATAGTTAACTCCAAAGTATCCATTTATTTTGCCCGAATGAATATATTTCATTTATAAGCTTTCCATTTCTACATCATGCTATAACTTACATTAATTCAAGAAGGATTTGTCCCTGGTTCTATTTGGTAGGTACTATGGTAACATCATTTTGTTTATTTTTGCCTAAAATATGAACATTTTCAGGAGAAATTCTAGCAATTGCAATGCCAGATCCCCTTGGCTGGTGTCTCCTTCTGACTTGGCAGTATCTGCAATCCTCCTGCAGAGACTCTGGCTGTGGTCTCTACAGCACATGGCCTGCCAGTCACAGAACAAAGTAAGATATAATTGTTGTTTAATAATATCCAAAGATAAATTCTGTATTGCAGTTTTCTCTCTTAAATGCACTAGAAATGGTCTTGCTCTCTACTTTCAACTGAATCTAATTAGCATTTAGATATAATTTAAGCAACCCAAATAATAGTGAATGATATGTCTACCAATATTAATGTCTATATTGTTATTACAAAGCAGTATTTTTCATCTTTGAATTTTTTTTGAAATATATTATTATTGGCTCAATGAATTAAGATATCCATATGTATATGAATTCACAGAAGCACAGACATTCCAAAAGATAAGGGTCATGGGATTGAGTCCCGCATCAGGCTCTCTGTTCGGCGGGGAGCCTGCTTCCTCCTCTCTCTGCCTGCCTCTCTGCCTACTTGTGATTTCTGTCTGTCAAATAAATAAATAATCTTAAAAAAAAAAAAAAAAGAAACCAAAAGTTAATGACTTGGAAGTAACTGTCTACTTTTCAAGAAAGAATGAAGGCCATCTAATTGGATAAAACCTATCATTCACCAAGAAGGAAGAATGAATTTTATGTAAACTTGATATGGCCAAATAGGAAGTGCAGTGTCTTTCTGGAATATACATCAGGGACATAATGGGAAAAAAATAAATAAATAAAACCACACAAGGACTATCTATCACACATGCTAAGAACTACTCATGCCTGATAGTTTATGCAGATTTGAATCATGCCATTGTGATAAACATACAAACAGTTTCTATGAAGCTATGATGTCCTCGGCAGGAAACTAAAGGTCTCCCAGGACCCAGATGCTCTTTTAAACTCTTTCTCTGATGTACTACGTAATTTAGGAAAGGAACAAATGCAAAGCTGCTAGTTAAATAAGTGGCAGCAAATTCATGGTTTAAGATACCAAAATAGGTGGGCATTGGCTAAGTATGCAATACATTTTCATATGAAAGAATATTAACTCTCTCATGATCTGCTGATCTAATTCAGAGTATTTTAAAGTAAAATTTATGGAGAGAAAATATACATAAAATATTAACACAGCTTATAAAAGTTATATTAGATAAGATAGAAAGAAAAACATTGGGAAATTTCCCAAGGTATTCACAGAAGAACATCACTGTATATAAAAAATATCTTAGTCCTGGGGCGCCTGAGTGGCTCAGGTGGTTAAGCATCTGCCTCCTGGTCATCTTATGATCTCCAGGTCCTGGGATGGAGCCCCATGTAGGACTCTCTGCAAAGAGGAGGTCTGCTTCTCCCTCGCCCTCTGCCTCTCCCACTGCTTGTACTCTCTCTGTCTCTCTCTCTCAAATGAATAAATAGAATCTCAAAAACAATAACAACTGTGTCCTCAGATGACTACATATGAATAGCCAGAGGATTACAATAAAAAGGATATGTGTGTGCATGTCCATTCACTTGAGTGCATGTGTATTTGCCAAGGGAAATTGAGAGATTCAATATTAGAATGCAAGTGCAAGTGCATAGTTTAACTGAAGAAACATGTCTGTTAGAAGGAAGGATAGCATAATGAAATCTATTTTACCTGCTGAGCTAGAAATCTGAAGGTGGTTGGATGGTGACAATAAAAAAAGACAGAATTGTAAGTGGAGCCATTCGTGAGGATAATATGGATAATACACAGGCATATGATTGAAATGGATGATTATTCCATGTTCACATACAAAAACGCTAGAATGATGAGTTATACAAATGATAGGAAGGAGGGAGGAAAAAGAGTACTCAACTCTCCTTGGAGTGTTATTCAACTAAAGAAGTCATTTCTTTGCTTGCCTTGCTGGCTGGCAGTTTAATGCCTCAGATGCTAGAGGAAGCAGTACAATGACTTTGAATCCATAAGAAGAAACGGGTGGCCAAGTTGGAACGATGGAACTCCAAATGACTTGCCACCAAATATTCAGGATAATCTTGAGGAAAGGTAGCTAAGAGGTGAGAATTTGGGGATTAAATTATAACAGTCCATGTTTTAAGAAATCAGATATCAGAACTTTCAAAAAAACAGAAAAATCTAAGATTCTGATGATAACTCAATCAGAAAGAAATAAAAAGAAGTCCTCTGAAAATCTAAATTAAAATGTCACAATGGTAAGTGATCCTGATGAGCAGGGATATAGGGGAAACATCTAAAAATGTAGCTTCATGGGAATCACTCTGAACAGCTAAGTTTTTTGTTTTTTTCCTAGATTTTTTATTTATTTGAGAGAGAGAGTGAAAGCACATGTGGACAAGCAAGGGGGAGGGGCAGAGCGAAAAGCAGATTCCCTGCTGAGCAGGGAGCCAGTACCCTGGGATCATGATCCAAGCCAAGGCAGATGCTCAACCAGCTGGACCACCCAGACACCCAACACCTAAGGTTTTAAAAAGAAATTTAGAAGAGACAGAAAAGAGAGGACAGGACTAAGAAATTTTTTCCCCTTATTTTTAGTTTCGTTAAGTGGCATCAAACTTTGAGATTCATTAATAAAAACAAACACTAAATTTTGTACTATAACCTCATACATCCATTCATAAGTAAAATGTTCCTCTGTCCATTTTGGGTAAGAATACCTATCAGCCTTTATAAGTGCATAACTTTGCCAGGTACTTTTTAAGCACTGACCCGGTAGGGTAATCAGCACTTGAATAGCAGACCCACCATATTCAGCTGTTTGCTATTTTGGTGCTCTCAGATGGAGACGGCATAGGGATGTGGCAGCTACATGTGGCAGCTACTCACTCTGATGAAATCCCTAAGTTGTGTATACCTAACATTAAATCTCCAAAGTCTAGTCTTATTTATAATATTCTTTGCTACCAGAAGATACTTTTTCTTCAAATAATATGTTGATATTATACCCTCAGCTTTTACCAAAAGCTGAAAGAAATGAAATAACTCTGAAGAATGTAATATGCATTCTTTTTTTTTTTTTTTTTTAGATTTTATTTGTTTATTTGACAGACAGAGGTCACAAGTAGGCAGAGAGGCAGAGAGAGGAAGAAGCAGGCTCCCCACTGAGCAGAGAGCCCAGTGTGGGACTCTATCCCAGAACTCCGGGATCATGACCCGAGCCAAAGGCAGAGACGTCAGCCCACTGAGCCACCCAGGCGCCCCTAATACGTAGTCTTTTAAGATCATGTTATTTAATGTTATTTATATAAGAATTAACTTAATAAATTTCTCTTAAAATGTGAAAAAAAAAACTTTGCAAATGAACTAATAAAATATTTTTTCCATCAGCTATGGGAATTGCATAAATCATTTTACTTGTTTTTTCGCCTTACCTACAAGGAGATTCAAAATTAACTCTGTTCCAGATAAAGCAACTATAATGTTTACTCTAATATTTCCTTAAGTAGCTCTTACCTTTTAATTATTTTTTGAGTAAGGACAAAAAAATAGAAAGGATAGAACCTACCATATAGGGTACGTGGTATTCTATGTTGAAGGTTGGTGTTGATGAGGTTCAGGTCACACCACCCTAAAACATGGCACCACATCATACTGTAGAGTTTAAGCTGAAGGAGCTTGGAAAAATGGCAGAAGCAAGATCACTTTGATTTCCTCCCCTCGACTCCTCAAGTTTCTTCTCTGAAACACCTCATAAAACCCTCATCTAAGAGGAACCCTCCCTACACTGGAAGGAAAGAAGCATCCTTATCTCAGAAGCCAAAGGGATGTCAATAAAACCCTAGCAAAAAGGCCTTGCTAAACTTCTCCCAGTTTATTACAATAACCTCATATTTCTTAACCTACCATGTTCCTTCACAATTGTCCACACTTCATCAAACTTAGCATAAACATACTCAGGTTTGCTTCTTCTGGTCTTTATTTCTTTATGAAGACTGCTGTACAACATAAAATTCATATTAAATACATTTGTATGCTTCTTTTAATCTGTCTTTATCAGTTTAATTTTCAGACCCAACCAAGGACCCTGAGACAATTGGATAAATTTTTTCCTCCCCCACAGTGTGTGTGTTAGGTACCAGAAGGAAAATAAGAAACCACAGAACTCCGATTTTAATTCTTTTTTTTTTTTTTTTGTGGCAAAGAGAACACAATTTAGATGGGAAGGCAGGAAAAGATAAGGAAAGAGGTCTCTGAAGGCCAAAATAGACAGCTTTTAAATTTCTATACTCAAGCGAATTGCATTCTGGTGTGTTGAGAAAATTTTCAAATAAATTGATCAGGCCCCTCTAAAATGCTAAAAACTGTAAAGAGGCCTAAATTTTCTATTTCCAGATGTAGGAGAAGGTATTTTCCAATAATCATCCCTAGTAAAGTTTTACGATAGCTTATTAAACTGATTAGAACTCTAAGGAGAGCAGTGATCACTAGGGATCAGCAGGGTATGATGGAACGTTCACCTTGGAGTCAGATAAACCTGGGTTTAATCCAGGCTCTGCTATTTAACAGTTATTGATGATGGGCAAATTATTTGGTCTAGCTGAACAAAATTAGGACACAGTGAGCACTCGGTTATGCCATACAAATATAATTTGTTTTTGGGTAAAGTTATGGGTCATTCTATACTTACAGGTTTAAAAGTTTCAGGTGAAGGGAGCACAGTTATGATGTACAAATAATTTTAAAACGATACATCTGAACTATAGAACATACAGAAAGAAATCTGAATCTGCCTCATCTGACTAAAGCAGAGTCCATTGAAAACCCAGCTGCCATTAATTCCCCTCTGAGGAAGTTTCTTAAGAATTCAGCTGCTGTGGACAAATCCAACCCATTCTATTAACTTCAGAAAGGCCAATAGAGTCTTTGATAGTTTCCCACTGAAGCCTGAAACCTCTCCTCCCTTTTTTGTAAGGACGTTATATAACCTTCATTTCTGGCTATTTTTCATTACTCATCACTGCGTACTAGTATGTGCTCATACACAGGTCAGAGACCTTTCTCCTGTTAAGGTATCTATTGTCAGTTAATTTGCAGGACCCAACCAGTTGAACCTAAAAGATGGCAGAGGAAAAGTTTTCCCTTCGAATAAATGAGTTGTGCAGACAAGGTGTATCTGGAATTCAAAAGGGTACTAGGTGAATGAGAAGTCTAGTAATATCCTTGTAAAGAGAGATATTTGGAAGAGATGGTCTATTTTAATAGATTCTTTACAATTTGAATATACAGTAGATGTTGACAACTTCACATTATAATCCCCTGGTGAATTTTTAAAAATGCCAACACCTAGTTCATTCTTCAGTCTAATTTATACAGTCAAGGTTGAGAATCACAGTTCTAAGGGGAAATCACCAGTTGGATACGGGCATACTTGTGGCTCTCCCCGGTTTTGCCCTCCCCAGTATAGTAGTTGGTTTATTTTATTTATTTTTCTTTTGTTCATCTGGGATGAGAATCCTAAAAGCCAAATAAATTTGCAGATGACAGGCTGAAACATGGAGTTAACTCTAACATTGTAAAAGAGAAACAGAAGCAAAGGTCAAGCTCTGAATATAGCTTAAAAAATAAAAGGAAAATAATCTAAGTACAAAGCACAATGGCATGACTTAAGAGCAGTAGTCCCTCCACCCTTCTTTTCCTTTTCTATTTTTGCCTGCTGTTATTAGGTATCAAGAATAAAGAACACACGTATTTATCACATACCATGCATGGCGCTAAGTGCCTTCTAGGTATCCCCTCGCTTAATCCTCCTAACATTAAGAGCAGCCAATATAATGTCGTCTTATGGCCAAAGAACTGTTCAGACATCTGGTGACTTCAGAAGAATAAACCAGCCTGGAGAGCAGGGGCTTACCATGAGATCCCGCTAGCTGAGTCACGGTCTCACCCCACACGACCAGAGTAGATCTGGACTAGAGGAATCTGCCAAAAAGCTGCTGGGAATGTAGACTCCAGCTTGAGTCTAGACATTAAAGCTTGCATTCTCAATGATGGTGGGAGTGGGGTTTCGGGGGTAGGGGGGTGGGGGGAGGATTTGCCACATCACTCCCAGAGGGCAAAATTGGTTCTTGAGCAGGAACAAATGTGTGGCATTAGCATTTCCTGGGGTGAGCAATTAGGAAAACAATAAACAGACTCCTTGGGGGTTGGCAAGTAATAATGAAAAAGAGAATCACTGCTCTAGAACGAAAGCTTTAAGAGTCTCACCAGTTTTCTGGGTAAGCTACAAGTCTACAGAAAATTATGTTAAACTTATGTTAAACTTTAGACCATGCTAAATATGTTAAACTGGAGGGAAATTTACTGGAGTAGCACAGGAACTCAAAGGGCTAAGCAGGTTGGATGAGAAAAAAAACACGGAGCGATGGCAAAAGTGACAATTGCTCTCCCTCAGCTTCAAGGGTATCTGAGAAATACAAAATTGTCCTTAATAGGTTTACCTACTTACAAAATACATAGATACACATAAATTATTTACTCATAGTATTTTTTAAAAAGGCTCTTACATTTACTACATCATTTCTTCATAGAAAGTTGTGAAGTAATAAAGTGTAATAGTCCCCTTTTAAGAGAAGATGCCCAAGGGTAAAATGATTTGTCCCCTTCTCTCCACCAGTCAATAACAGAGCCTGAACCAGAATCCACATCTACTGTTCTTTGATTTATCGAGCTATGACAGCCGCTCCCATTCAGAGTTCTGACAATCCTGAAATCAAAAACTGGCAGACCTGCTTTCAGATAGATGAAATAATGTAATAAACAAAAATTAACGAAGTGGTTTTAAATAAATATACCTTCCAACCACCCACTGAGGGCCTATGTGACTTATTGATCCTCATGTTTCTCAGTGGCAGAAACAGGACAGCGAAATCAATAGCAGGCGATAGTCCATTTGAAGTTATAAATGCTCTGTTCAGCTGAGGTACTTACTTGACATATTCAAAAAACATCTTACTGTGACTATGGCATTTTGTAAATCGTCAAGAACCAGAAATAATTTAATCATATAAATAATATAGCAGGCTCTTGTCTTAATTGACAATTTCATAGGCAGGCTCTCAGTGAATGATAAGCATCTGTGAAGAGAGATACAGGGCTTCCTGTGTCTGCGCACTCTGTGGACTGCTGTCCTTGATGAGAAATCTTCAGAGTTCTTACCCCTGCTACCTCTCATACCACAGTCCTGATTTCTATGTTACTTCATGGAACTTACCATCGTTGATATTATGTTTGTTTATTTTCTGTTTCCTCCCTGTAGAACAGTGGTTCTCTACAGTGGTGTTTTTTGCCAAGAACAGGACATTTGGCACCGTCTGGAGACATTTGTTAAGGAGTGCTAGAGGCATCTCTTGGGTAGAGGCCAAGGATACTACTAAACATCGGATATTTCACAGGACACCCTTGACAATAAAGAATTATCTAGCCCAAACTGTCTATTTGGGAAACCCTGTTCTAAAATGCAAGCTCTGGGGGCGCCTGGGTGGCTCAGTGGGTTAAACTTGTGCCTTCAGTTTAGGTCATGATCTCAAGGTCCTGGGATTGAGTTCCTCATGGAGCTCTCTGCTCAGCAGGAAGCCTGCTTCCACCCCCTCTCACTCCCTCCCTGCCTCTCTGTCTACTTCTGATCTCTGTCAAATAAATAAATACAATCTTAAAAAAAAAAATTCTTTTTCTCCCCCTCTTCCAGCTGTCTCTCTTTTTCTAAGAAAATAATAATAATAATAATAATAATAAAATAAAATAAAATGCAAGCTCTGTGAGAGTGTAGACTTCCCCTTTTGCTTAAGAAATATTTACCCCATGAATCAATGCCTAGGAGAATGACTGAATGGTGCCAGTGTCTCAGAGGGTAAAGAAGGTAGGGGGTAAAAGTGCTGTGAAGATAGAGCAGGTAGGAACACCAGAACAATTCTCAGGGAAAGAATACAAAACCGAAATTTGCACTATATCATCAAAGCAAATTCTAAAGAGGGAAAAAAAAGTGTTATCAATCTCTTAAAAATTTACCTAACGAAATTTTAAAGTAATTCTGAAAATAATTAGAGATGGTTTTTGAATATATACATATATATTCAAAGTACCAATTGTATTGTGTTTTGCCTATAATGTTACGATTTTCCAATTCTTCCACCCAACAGCTTATTTCTAAACTTCAAATTAGAAGAGTTGTCTGTTTCTTTCTCACTAGGAAGGGGAAGAGGAAGTCATACATTTCAACCTCTGTCTTCTTGGACCTGATATTTCTGAATAATCAATAATTCATTTGCTTCTAAAGCTCATTTAATTATTCTCATCCTAAATACCCGGTTGACATTGGAAAATTTTCCTGATTTTAATTGATTCTGAGGTAGATTGATTTTTGCTCAACCTCTTCCACAGCATGCATGCCATCTACTTTCACATCTACAGCCAAACTAGACCTTCGGCCTATAAAACTCTTCTGCTAACAGGTGCAAAAAAAAAAAAAAATCAACGTAACAGCCATAAAAGTAGAAACTCATTAAAACATGACCCAAACCTAGAGATTAAATGAAGTCATGGT
The DNA here is from genome assembly GCF_009829155.1 of Mustela erminea. Taxonomy (NCBI): domain Eukaryota; kingdom Metazoa; phylum Chordata; class Mammalia; order Carnivora; family Mustelidae; genus Mustela; species Mustela erminea. Next base: position 29,680,455 of record NC_045617.1, read on the forward strand.
TTCTACACATTTCTGAACATGATACCATTTTTTTTCCAGACCCTAATATTTCTGAGGTATGAATGTATGAATGTTGACATACGGAAGGACAACTGAGGGTGCCTCCAGTGCCCCCCTGCTCTGTCCATTAAGTACGGTATACCTTTTCATTAAACACTCTTTTTCATCTCAACATCCCCTCTATAGGGACTCTGGGCCACTCACAGTGAGTAAGAGCACCCCAGACTACACATCTGGACCTCACAACTGCACCACTCCAATGTGTCTGCCCACTCCTCAAAATTCATCTATCTAAAACTAGTATTAGCATCTTTCCCTCAAAACTTACTCCTTCCTTCATTTTCTCTTTTTTGGTAAATGGCGCGTCATAAATATATTTGCTAAAACTAAAAACTTGGCAGCCATTGTTGATTCCTCTCATATTCCACATCAAGTCAGTCTTTCAAAACTTCAAAACCTGGGGGTGCCTGGGTGGCTCAGTGGGTTAAGCCATTGCCTTCAGCTCAGGTCATGATCCCAGGGCCCTGGGATCAAGCCCCGCATCCGGCTTTCTGCTCAGCGGGAGCCTGCTTCTTCCTCTCTCTCTGCCTGCCTCTCTGCCTACTTATGATCTCTGTCTGTCAAATAAATAAACAAAATCTTAAAAAAAAAAAAAAACCTTCAAAACCTTCTTACTTTAGAGAGACAACTTGAGATCAAACCACAATTTTCAAGTATAGTATTTACTACCTTGTTCCCTGTCTTTCTTTACAACAACCCCACTCTACCTCACGGTATTTCACTATTTTAATCAGATTACCTCTCTCTCTCTTCCTTCAAATTCTCTGATGACAAAAATCAATTCCTTAATGTGTACTTTAAAGCTCTGTAAAATCTGCTCCAACCTCTTTCTACAATTTTCCCTCAGGATCTTTATCTCTAGTCTCCCTGTGATGGTTAATTTTATGTATCAAATGTGACTGGGCCACAGAGTGCTCAGATATTTGTTCCAACATTACTCTGAGTATGTCTGTGAGGTATCTGCAGATGAGATTAACATGTACACCATTCAGAAGACAGAATAAAGCAAATTACCCTCCCTAAGGTAGGTGGCCCTGGATTCAGTCAAAAGCCTGAATAGAACAAAAAGATAGAGGTACCTTCGAATAAGAGGGAACTCCTCTTACCTCACTGCCTTAAGCTGGGACTTCAGTCTTTTCCTGCCTTTGGACTTGAACTGAAACATCAGCTTTTCTTAAGGCTTGAGTCTGCTGGCTTTTTGACTAGAAATATACATATTGACTCTCCTGGGTTTCCAGTTTACTTAGTACAGATAGATCTTAGGAACGTCTCAGCTTCTGTAATCACATAAGCCAATTCTTTATAATTAATCTCTCTCCATATATGTATACATGTGTGTGTGTATATATATATATACACACAGATATACATATATAAAACATATATTATGTATATTAAATATTTTAATATCTTACATATTATATATACTCTGTTCCTTTGGAGAACCCTGACTAATACAGATGATTTTGGTACTGAGAGGAGTGCTACTTTAAGAAATACTTAAGCATGTTCCTTAAGATACACTTAAGGAACCAGAACTTGAAGTTTTGAGAAATTCTGAGTCTACCCATATTGCAAAAAAGTGAGAAAGCTTGTTCCAAAGAAAACACTAAAGATGTGGCTGAACAACCATCTGATGAAAAGATCATGAGTGGGACTCATGGACTTAATCAGCTACCTCAGCAGAGACCAGGAATAGAGATAAATTTATACCAGCCAAGACACTGCTAGTTTGAACTGAAAAGGAAAGAGGACCTGAGAGATACTCAAGTATAGTTGTTGGACTTCTTGGATTATACACATCTGGACCACAGAGCCATTTGGCTACTACAGAGGGCTATTCTCCAAGAAAAGGTAAGCATGATCCCAAAGGGAATTCAGAGATCATCAGGGCTTCCTCCTCAGTTTCAGAGGGTGGAACTATCACCTCAAAGTCAAAGGCCAGAGGGCTTATATCTATAGCCTTGGGAGCAGGGCTTCCCAGAGCCTTGGGGATAGGAGGCCTACCTAGAATAGCTTTGTTGGAGGGATCCCCACCTTGCAGAACCTTGGGAGAATGACCTTCACCCAGTAGAGCTGAGGGGAAAGAGGACTGCTCCACTGGGTCTGGAAGACAAGACATTGAACCAAAGATGATTACTTATTCTCAAGCCTTAAGATCTAATGGAATTTGCCCCTATTAGGTTTTGGACTTAAGACCTGTCGCTTCTTTCTTTTGTAGTTCTTCTTTTTGGAATGGGAATGCCTATCCTATGTCTGACTCATTATGGAATTTTGGAAGCCTATAACTTGTCTTGTTTCACAGGTTCACAGCTAGAGAGAAATTGTTCCTCAGGATGATTCAGACTTTGTCTCACCCAAATCTGATTTAGATATTTAGATGAGATTTTGGAGTTTAGCCTTTAGAGTTGATGCTAAAATGAGTTAAGACTTTTGGGACTTTGGGGATGGAATGAATGTAAGAAAGTTTTTACATGCAAGAAGGACCAGAATTTTGGGGAGGTGGGACCAGAGAGGAATGCTGTGGACTGGATTGTGTCCCCACCAAATTCATATAATGAAGCCCTAACCCTTAATGTCATAGTATTTGGAGATGGGGCCTTCAGGAAGGAATTAGGTTTAGATGAGGTCATGAGGGTGGGGACCTCATGATAAAATTAGTGTCTTAATAAGTGAAGACACCAGAAAATTTGTTCCCTCTTGCTCTTCCCCACCCCATTCTCTCTTATTCTCTCCCCACCATGTGAGAACACAGAAAGAAGATGGCCATCTGCCAGCAAGCCAGGAAGAGGGCTCTTACTAAAATCCTACAATGCTGGCACACTGATCTTGAACTTACAGTTGCCACAACTTTGAGAAAATAAGTATCCATTAAGTCACTCAGTCTATGGTATTTTGTTATGTCAGCTACAGGGACCAAGGGCGAGCCTCCCCAAGATGGGCTCCTTTGGCATGAAGATTATTCCAAGTCAAAAAGCAATGAAAATCCTGCAGATTCAGAAAAAGCTCTTAACCTCCCCTGCTCAATGCCTAAAAGGAATTTAGAGTACCTGCTCCAGGAGGAGAGCTAGCACCACAGATAACTACATTATGATATGAACTAGGTATAATAGACAGGGAGGAGCCTAGCAAGGCCTCTATGTCCCATTGTTTCCAAGGCCCTGCAAACACCTGTTTACCAGTCAATCCTTTCCATCTTCCTGTGAACTACATTCCTGCCCTTTGAAGTCCCATACCCCTACCCCTTCTTCCTTAGTTCAGAATGATATATATACACCTCATCTTGCCTGACTGTCTCTGGAATTTCTGCATCTGTGTGGATTCCCTTTACATATGAAATTACATTTGATTTTCTCCTGTTAACCCCACATGTCAATTTGATTCTTAGTGGACTTATAAAGACCCTTGAAAGGGACAAGAGTTTCTTAGATTAGGACATTCCCCAGATTAGGACATTCCCCAGATTAGGACATTCCCCAATTACATTAAACCTCTATTTTCTCAAAAACCTAAATTCTGTACTACCTCAAAATATACAAAAATTGATTTCCTCCATTTATATTGCCAGCTTCAACCTACTATTTATGATGTAGCCTAAATATTAAGTATTAAATGTTTCTTCCTTCTTCATTTAAATGGGATCAAATACCAATAACTGCATTCCTTTTGGGGGAAAAAATTATAATCTAAATAGAGACAATGACACATGTTATTCAAATAAACTGCCAAAACACAACTGAGCATCATTTAAATAAAAGAAATAAAGGAAATTTCATGCAAAGAAGTATGAACTTCAACATGTCACAGGCAGATTACTGTTTGTAGAGATTTTATATATATCATTGCTCTTCTTACTCAAAGGTAATTAGACAATTTAAAGGTAAAAAAGTATAATAATACAGGAGCCATGGTGCTTCTGTGTCAAATTTTCCTGTACTTCATTTATTTCGATTCACTTGAGATATCTTTTTTTAAAGATTTATTTATTTATTTTAGGGAGAGAGATCACATTCAGGAGCATGGAGGGTGGGGGCAAAGGGAAAGGGAAAGAGAGAATCTCAAGCAGGATTCCCGCTGAGTGAGGAGCTGGAAGTGGGGATCCAGTTCATGACCCTGAGATCAAGTCCTGAGCAGAAATCAAGAGTCGTGAGCTTCACTGACTGAGCCAACCAGGCGCTTCTCATTTGAGATATTTTTATTTGTTTCTAAATACTAAATTCAAAATACACCTATAACTAATCCATTATATAAAAATGATAACTTTAAAAGCTCATCTTGTTCATTTTCCAAAACCTTTGGTATCATTTTCTTCCAAATGGTCAACATGCTACTGAATTTTTAATATAAAGTAAGCAAATAATTTGTAGATATAATAGGTAGAAAATACTTTGGTATAAAGATACAAAGAATACTGGTAGAAGTTTTCAGAAATTAGAGAAATTTCCACAGAAATAGAGTTCACCTGGTGAAATAGTTAAAAACAAACATTAATCTAAGTCAATAAAAGCTTTTCAATTAGTAATCACTAGTTGTTTTAATTAATACCATGTATTCCAAAGGGGTAATGAAAACAACTCTTTCAATAATTTTCTTTTGTGGGAGAGTAACAGTCATTACTTTGGACATGAAATTACTAAAAGACATTTTAATTGTCACATCACATTCAGAAAGGGAATTAATGTCAAACACTATATTCATTTATTGAACAAATATTTATTAAATGCCTACTGTATGGCATACATTGCATTAAGCACTGAGGATAGAAATGTAAGAGGAGCAGATAAAGTGTCTACTCTCCATGTAGTTTATAGTCCAATGGAGAGAATAAAGAATTATCAAGTAATCTAACAAGTGGATATAATTACAAGCTGCAATAAGGGGTAGGAAGGAAAGATCAAGATATTGTGATTGGGATGACTGATCTAGATTGAGACATCAGGGAGGTTGTGACTTTAAGGAAATAACTTCTGAAAGTTCAAATACAGGATGAATAGTTGACTGGGTAAATAAAGGGTGTGGGCCGAGATTAGGTGAGAGAAGAGACTTTTAACAGCTGGAAGACAGACAGTATTTCTGCAGGACAAAAGCAAGGAAAGGATGAAAAGATGGAGAACCAGAGTTTGCAAAAGTCAGAGGAAGCAGAGCCTGGTACACCTCGGTAAGGCAGGTGACTTAAGGATTTTAGCAGGGAATTGAATGCTAAGATTGGCTCGACTTCTTTTAAAAAAGAATTTAAGAGATATGTTTGGATTTAGATATGTTTCTTTCCAAAATACAAAAGTAAACTATTATATTCTATTCAGAATCCCATTATAAAGATAATGAAAACACAGAGACCATCAGAATATGAGTATTCACAATTCTCTGTAATATGTGATTTTTCTTTTTTTTTTTTTTTGGGTCTTGGAAAAATTCCATAGAGAATTATCTGAATTGGGAGTTAAATTGAACCACAAGATGATATATATGTAGTTATTGTATTGACAGAAAATTAGACACTTAATAGTAGCTTTAAAATATTAGGGAAAAATAACCAAGTATCTTCTCTCTAGAAAAATGAAGAAATAAGATTATAATTATTTAATGCAGTCTCAATAAATGATGCTTCCCCAAAATAGAGCCTAATTAGCTAAGTAATTATACCACTTCCTCTACTTCAAAAAAGATCCTGTAACTCTACCATTAATCAAACCTTTACACATTTCTTTTAAAGATCCAGACAGGAGGTTAATTTGTTTTATCCATAGAAGAGAGAAAATACATCATCCCAGAGGACTAGATCAATTGATTAGAATAAGTGAAATGTTAAGTTCTCCATAAAAGGCATAACCTAAATATAAAGCAATTATCACATTAAGGGGAAAAAAAAGTGTGGTGTGAGAAAAAATGTGTTATATAATACAATAATTTGTATAGTCAAGGTTTCTGTCTTTTATAATGTTCATGAGATGCTGTTCATATTCATTTAGAGGTGATGCAATGAGTATTATTAAGGTTCTCTTGGTTCTTGATCTTACTATTTGAGAGAGAGCATTTGTAATTCAAAGGAAAATTATGTATGGACTATAGCACCCTTGACATTGGCAGGCCAAGAGTATGATTCTATGGAGAATAGTTTAAAAGTCAGTAAATTGTAGGAATCTGAGAGACATACAAATTCTGTCTTGGCTGATAGAGGATTCATTTGACTTTCTTCCCCTGTTTGTGGAAAAAAAAAAAAGTTTTGCCTCATTTTTTATATTCTTGAAACGGTGCCACATAGGGTTGAAACTAGCAAAAAGTTTAAAGCTTGTTTTTCAGAGAGTTATTTTCTCCTAACCAGCTATTGCGTCTTCCCCGACCCCAGTAACAAATCTACTAGCTCTCGGCAGAAGCCTGGATTCCAGATTCCAACCTGGGAATAAGCAAGGCCCTGCGTTCTCTACCAGAGATAACAAGACCGAGACCCCACCTAGTTTGTACCAGCTCGCAGCACTTGCCCATAGTCCCTTCTCCTTGTCCTGACAGAACCCCCTGACATCAGGGACTGAATTCTATGCAGTTCTGAGGCTAATTCTCCACCCCAAAGTGAACATGGGATTTATGTTCCCGGATGCTTGCCTCATACACATGCTCTATCTTTCCCCTTGAAGAGTTGTAAATTTCCCAACCCTTTTCAACCGGTATGTATGAAATCTTAGTGATTATATGATTATGAAACTCTGTTCTCTCCCTCTTCAGAGAGACAAGGCAATTTGGGGTACCTCTGGAATAAACCCTTTCCTTGCTGCATACTTGATACTCAGTGATTGGCTTGGCTGCACATCGAGCAAATGGACTTGGGTTTGGTTACATTCCTAGTCTATAAAGCTGTTCTTTGGCTTCTCTTTCTAACCGGTATTAACATCTGCCTGGCTCTTCTGTGAGCTAAATAATATGTGTAGCACGTGTTCATTTTTATATCTGTGTGAGGTTCTGATTTTTACCTTTTTATTTAAACACCATTATCTATTTTGCTGCTTGTATAAAATATGAGTTTAGGTTCTTTTTTACCAAACTCCCTGAAAGAACCCTGAAGTGTGAATTTTTGTCATGAGTCTCTCCAGTTTTTTTCATTCTCAAATTTACACAGGATTTCACTTTTTTTTTTTTTTTTAACAGTCTTTGAAATTATTCATGAGTTGTATCATTGTGTCTATCTTGTTTTCCCAATTATAGTGAACTTAGTAGAGTTTGGGCACTCCTGATGTTCAATCCTTTATAAAGTTCTCAGTACAAAGAGATTTTTCTGGTGGTCCCCTTTCCTCACTCATCAGAAAAGCAATAAAGTAACTGAGGGCAGAGATGAGAATTAACTGAAGGAAGCAGAACAGTTCCTTTGGCAACGGAGTTAGGGTGGGAATTGCCTATTTATAAAAGAGTCACATTTCACTTGTAGTTTAAACCCATTGCTTAAGATGTGTAATGCTCTCTTCACTCTTCACTGCTGGGATAATTTCTAAGACTAGTTAGCTACTGGGACTGAAACCACATAGAAGTACTTGAAGGTCTGCTTGTAAAGAAAGTTGAAGAACTGTGAATAGTAATCAATCATCTACTTTGCATTTCAAAGCAGTGATAAGATATGATAACACTTTGAAGAGGAACACTGAAGTAAATTGCAGTATGTGAGAAGCATGGTTTACTAACACTTCAGACTCCAACTGCTTTCTCCCCGTCTCTATTTCCCTCACTCTTTTAACTCTTCAGTATCAATTGCCCGTCTTTTCTCTCAAGTTCTAGGGGATCCTCTCATCCTTGCTTTTTTTGATGTGGCTCTTTCCCCTCCATGGGGGAGCTGTTTTTCTCTTTTTCTTGCTGCTCCTTTCTGTTCCCTTTTCCCCCTCTTGTTTTTCCTCTCTCCTGGCTCTCATTTTCACTTGCTTCTGACTCACACTAAGAATGGGGGAAAAACCAGGAATGTGGTGAAAGGCAACTACTACAGAACTGTACCTATGAAGGGCTGAGTTTATGTTAGCGACAATTATTTTTAATAACTCTTTTTTGTTGGGTGACAAATAGCGCACCTCTAAGCACTTTTTACACTTCCAGGAGTGCTTGTGGGAGAAGAGAAAATGCAATTAAAACATCCAGTGGGGAGGTAGATAAACTCTGGTCAAGATAGACCAATCTTTTTTTTTTTTTTTTTAAGATTTTATTTATTTATTTGACAGAGAGAGATCACAAGTAGCCAGAGAGGCAGGCAGAGAGAGAGAGGGGGAAGCAGGCTCCCTGCTGAGCAGAGAGCCTGATGTGGGACTTGATCCCAGGACCCTTAGATCATGACCTGAGCCTAAGGCAATGGCTTAACCCACTGAGCCACCCAGGCGCCCAAGATAGACCAATCTTGACTTCACGAGGCTACCTCTGGCTGCCTCAAAAGAGAGACTTGGAGCAGGTTTTCTATTATGTATTTTCAATTTATAGTTCCCATCACATTCTCACATACATGTTAAATACACTTTAACATGTGAGTTTCACTCCACTCTGACTGTGGATTTACTCTGTTCTTTAAAGATCAAGAGTTCTCAGGAAAAAATGTTTCACCGCCTCAGATTTAGACATGATCTGGTGCATTTGCACATCTAGATTCTGCAGGAGTAAACAGTTTTTTATTTCTCTTAATGAAATGAAAAAGAAGGTAATAAAAGATAGCTTAGTTTATCCTTAGCTATTCTTATGAAGCCTCTGTCATTTCATTTATTAAAATTTATGGATCCAAAAAACCTAAGGCTATTTACAAATAACTTGCAAATAATTATGTAAACATTGACTGCTTAGTCAACCAGTTGCAATCCATATAGCTCATCACAGCTGATAGTAAAATTAAAATATAATGCCTGTCTTCTTCCAATGTTTTTTAAAATACCATTATTATTATATTAAAAGTAAAATGACTATAAATTTCAAATGTCCTATTACTGAGTAAATGTCATTCGATAAACTTATTTTTACAGTATGAAAAGCAGAACATATCATCACATCAAAACTGATTCAATGATTGATCTTTTATGCGTAAAAAAGATAAGAATTGGTTTTGTTTTGTTTTGTTTCGTCTTCTCTTTTCACAATCTTATTTCATTCGTTGGTAAACACAGTAGTTCAGGATCTGACAAATGATATCTTCCCATTTTTCAATTCTTTGGAATGATAATCAACAAATAATATCTTAGTATCTTAAATACATTTACTAATGTAAAATATAAAACATCTAGAAAAGCCAACAGAACAGAAAATTGGCTCCTAGGCTATACCTAATATAAATTCTATAATTTTATAATTATTACTTCCTATACATACTCAATGGAACAATACCCAAGGAATTTAAACTTTTTCAAAGCAATAAAATTAATATCTAAGGAATGCTTTGTATAATTCTGTAGGAGTGTCGTGTGTGTGTGTGTGTGTATGTAGATAGAAAGGTGCATAGATCGATCAATAGAAAAATTAGAAAAGTAAGGAAAAGCATACTTTAATTAAATGCATAATCATGGATGCTGATCCATGTTACTAATGCTAAATGGTTTTCACTTTAATGAGCCATTTTAAATGAAATGGTTGCCTGCAATTAGACATCTGCAATCCAAGGAAAGCAAGCCAACTATGTAGTCTGGCTGCCAGAATTACAGTGCATTCCTCAGCAGGACAATGAAGAGAAAGGATAATTGTAATTATCACATATACATCTTTAGTGTTCTGTGGTTGAAAGAGTGTGCAAAACAAGGCTTCTTAATATATTTAATTGCTACGTATTAATAAAGGGTTGTCAAAAAGAGTTGCTTTTAATGTATCCATATTCCATTAGCAGTATTACTACCCCATAGTCACAAAGTACATATTTCAACACAGGAATCTGCATAAAAGGAAATAACAACGGGCTCTCACATTTTATGAGTCTCAGCTATATGTCTGGGGTCACAATTAAGGGATTGGGTAGGTTTGGGGCACCTCAGTGGTTCAGTCGGTTAAGCATTTGCCTTTGGCTCAGGTCATGATCCAAGGGTCCTGGGATGGAGTCCCACATTGGGCTCCCCAATCAGTGGAGAGCCTGCCTCTCCCTCTCCCTCTCCCTCTGCCTCTCCCCCTGCTCACACACTCTCTCTCTCACTCACTCACTCTCTCAGATAAATAAATAAGATCTTTTTAAAAAAAAAAAAGATTGGATGGGTTATCATGTTCCTAATTGAAGACAAGTAAAATAGCTCTTAAAATATTTGGATGAACATCAAGTGTTGTATTTGTCATGGATAACTGAGTCAGTAAGGGCAACATATCCATCCTAATAGTAAAGATACTGCGTGCTCACTGTACGTACTGTTATCTACATGTTTACAAATGAGGGAACTCAGGCACAGTTGGTGTAACCAATACACCCAAGTCCACACTTGTACTACCCACCAATGCTAGTCAGAATTCAAACCCAGGTCTGGGGCATCTGGGTGGCTCCGTCAGTTAAGCATCTACCTTTGGCTCAGGTCGTGAGCCAAGGGTCCTGGGATAGAGTCCCACATCAGGCTCCCCACTTAGCAGGGAGTCAGGTTCTACCTCTCCTCTCCCTGCTGCTCCTCCTGATCTCTCCCTTTCTTGTTCTATTTCGCACATGCATGCTCTCTCTCCCTCAAATACATGAATAAAATCTTTTGAAAAACAGAAAACAAACAACAGAAAACAAAACCTAAATCTAGCTTTCTTTAAAGACGGATACGGTCAACCACTTTAATTAATTAACTTATTTTCATTTTCTTCTTAAAAACAAATCCTGGTGTCAGAAATGTGGATGCAGATCTTGGCTGTGCCACTTCATTGTGTGATTTGCATAAGTTGTTTTACCTTTTAAATGTCAGCTTCCTCGCATGCATATTAAATGGAAATGCAAATACGTACGATGGGGAGTTGTTTATATAATTCAGTGGAAATAAGGGGCATACTGTATGTAGCACATGGTATGTACTCAATGGGCTGATCTATTATTATTAGCTGCTGACAGCTATCCGACTCACATCATTTAATCCTTATACCTGCCATATCTGTGGTAAATTAATCCTACTAATTTCAAATATCTTTGGCTTTCAGATTAGATGCTTTTTATTACCTCAACAACATAATTTATCGAAATTATTTTTAAACCTAATGTTACTGCAGTTGGGCAAGTACCATTTGGTAATTTATTCACAACCATCTGCACATTTTATCATTTCTGTTTTAGCTATTCCTTTGTGTACAGATCTTAACCTCTAAAATATACCTATCCGCTTCATGTGCACATAGGTAACTTTGAATTATCTATAAGCTGTAACTTCACTTTACATTTTTAAGCCCTCACCTTTAAAGGTGGCGCCGCAGGACCTTTTCCCCTTCCCATCTCTCTTCACATTCTCATCTCCTGTCCGGTCGTGTGTATTTTGTATTCTTTGCACAGCTCCACGGGAAACGGACTGGGCCCTCATTATAGCGCAGTCACAAGGAAGAAGAGCTTTAAAACCAAGATTTCAAATAGTTTCTCTTTCCTCTCAGGAAAAGTAGAAATCAGCCAGACAAATCATTAAAAGATAAAGAGTTGAAAGAGAGCTTGCAACAAGTGATGTGCCTATCGTGCACCGGTTTGGTGAGCAACACCAGGCGAGCTGCGTGGAAGGGAGAACAGCCACAAAAGAGAACCAGGCCAGGCCACCCGCAAAGAAGCTTTCCTGACTCACGTTCCTGGTGAGGTTTCCATGCACTCCAAGAACATCAGATGTACCAGTGTTGGGCTTTATTCTTTAAAATACATTCTCCTATCAAACATCCTGTTCTATTTTCTACTAGCTCTGCATCATTCAGGACAGGATTACTTGAAATATGAAATAATATTCATTTTTCTGTGATATTTCCCCCCATTCTAGTCACTCTGTTGCCACGTATCAATATCAAAAGCATGTAAATCAGAATTAGTTGTCTCGTATTGTTAAATCAGGTATATTTGGAAAGAATTTATGTTTCAGTTGCTAAACATAGCTTAGTGTCTGATGTTCAGTAAATATTTAAGTAATTGGATATATGTGAATGAATTGATTAAAAAGTGCTTATATTTTACTATATATAATATTTAATATAAAATGTGAGATACTGAAAACAAAGACCAAAATGCAGTTTAGGGCAAATATTGTTAAAAATTAATATCTTGAGGGCGGCGCAAGAGGACGGGGCGTGGCGGAGGACACGGCGGTCGCCGCGGGGCTCGATCGGGCAACAGCGACGACGGCTGCGGCGGCCACGGGTCTTCCTCCTCCCTCACCCCCTTGTTCCTTTTTTTCTTCCTCCTCCTTTCCTTTTCGGCCGGGTCTCATCCACTTCCCCTAACGGCGGCCCCGATCCTATGTAAAGGCATGACTTCCCGGCACCGCAGGGAAAATAGGGTGCAAGCCCAGAAACTATTTCCCCATCACCACTTGTTGAAAAACTGATTTGAAGGCATCTCCGGGTTTGAACAAACGAAAGTGCCAGGACTTCAAGCGTCTTTGGTTTTGCGCTGCAGACCCTTCACTACTGAGTATCAAGACAAAGAAAACTGGAAACTGATCGGAACCTTATTCAGAGTCAGAATGAAAAGATTTGTAGTGACAGCACCACCTGCCCAAAACCGTTCTAAGACTGCTTTGTATGTGACTCCCCTGGATCGAGTCACTGAGTTTGGAGGTGAGCTGCACGAAGATGGAGGAAAACTCTTCTGCACTTCTTGCAATGTGGTTCTAAATCATGTTCACAAGTCTGCCATTAGTGACCACCTTAAGTCAAAGACTCACACCAAGAGGAAGGCCCAATTTGAAGTACAGAATGTAAGAAAGAAGCAGAGGCCCCTAACTGCATCCCTTCAGTGCAACAGTACTACGCAAACAGAGGAAGTCAGTGTTATCCAGGACTTTGTGAAAATGTGCCTGGAAGCCAACATCCCACTTGAGAAGGCTGATCACCCAGCAGTCCGGGCTTTCCTGTCTTGCCACGTAAAGAATGGAGGCTCCATATCTAAGTCAGACCAGCTGAGGAGAGCATATCTGCCTGATGGATATGAGAATGAGAATCAACTCCTCAACTCACAAGATTGTTGACAAGGAGGTTACCACCATTGTGATCAAGATAAATGTGGAGTATTAAAGTTAAAAAAAATTAATATCTTGATACTTTCAAGTAGGTAGTAAGTTTCTATTTAGGCAAGGTGGCAGGCAGCCCTATAAAGAAAACAAACTCAAAATCTAGTATTACTTTGCTTTTTGGACTTGGTTCCTATGTGGTAAAAATGTTATGAATAAAAATGATTAACAAGTATAGCCTTCCATTTCAAAACACAAACGTGTTTTGCTTTATCTGTATTTTTTCAGTTTTTAAAATATGTAAAAGATATACAATTCAACCAAAGAGAAGACAGTTGTGCACATAAAATGCTAAAAATACATAGCACTCACGTAATTTTATAGTCCCTTTATGTACATTTTTTCAAACGTGTAATCATTATTTGGTATTTTTGACAATATGCTGCTTTGGATATATGATGTAATTTCCACCAATATAAATTCCTATCTTCATTTGGAAGACTGCAGTCATCAATTAAACTGTCACAGGTTTGGTTCCTACCAAAGCCAAGTGATTATAAATGTTTATGCTCCTCGCTGTCACAGTTGATTCCTGCTTGTATGCATATCTGAATTACAAGTTTATTATCAAATCAGAACTATAACCAAGTCACAAGGATATTATGCATTCAAGTTTTCTTTAAGCATTTAAAAAATGCACTAGTTAGATTATTGATTCGTTTTAGTACCTTTCGTTGGCTTCTAGAAAATCACTGCTATAATCTTCTGAGTCAACAGACACTATCTTTGCACTAGCAAGTCTTGATTTTCTAATAAACATAGAGGCTAACCAAGCATAACCACTTTTAATGAGGATTAGATCTTTTCTCTGGACACTGTTTGCATAAGAGGCTATCCAATACACGAGGATTATTCTTCGAATCCTCTATGAAGAGAAAATTACAATAATTATCTTAATTTTGTCATAATAATTAATTCAATTTAATTATTCAATTTAATTATTGTAAACAATTTTTAAAATTTTATTGTAATAACTATCTAAGAACTGTTTTATGTTATTATGTATATAAGTACCTTTTTCAATCTTTAGGAGATTTTTAAAAAATCCTGTAAAACCAAAGACTGTATTTAAAATTGAGTGGTTGACTTTAAGATTTTGATAGTTTCATTAACCAAATTCTCACAAAAGTATTGCTGCAAATAAACTTAAATAAAAATGGGTTATGTAATCATCATGCAATTTACATTATCAAAACCAAAGATAAATTATCATTTATCTTAAGAATGTATAAAATAAAATTCATTTCCCTTGTTGGGTGGAGCAATCAGGTGAGTATAATGTGTTGTGCTAAATGCAGGAAAATCTAAGCAGTCTTTGGGCAGTCAGTGAGCAGTGTGAAGTGTTGATCTCTTGAATTATGTCCAGAGAGCTGGGGACTTTATAAACATAGAAGATGAAAACTGTACATTTAAGAAATAATGGTTTGGCTGGGGTGCCTGGGTGGCTCAGTGGGTTAAAGCCTCTGCTTTCGGCTCAGGTCATGATCCCAGGGTCCTGGGATCGAGCCCCACATTGGGCTCTCTGCTCAGCAGGGAGCCTGCTTCCTCCTCTCTCTCTGTCTGCCTCTCTGCCTACTTGTGATCTCTGTCTGTCAAATAAATAAATAAATCTTAAAAAAAAAAAAAGAAAGAAATGATGTTTTGGCTAAGGTAAACAGGTATCAAAGCCGAAACTAACCACTGAGTCATTCATCTGATAATACTACTTATATAACAACATAAAAATATTATATCTTTTTCCAGATGATTCATTTATGAACATAAAAGAGAAAATGTCTTCTGCACAGAAATAAGTAAAAGATAATCAACAACTGTCTAGTATCCACAGATGTCAGCTCTGATTCAGTAGAGGTAATTTAGATAAAATATTTAGATAATTTAGATAAAATATTTCAAATTAAAATAGTGATGATTCTAGGTTTCACATTTATGGAATCCCATAGAACTAAAATCAGACAACCTTTAAAATATGGGACAATCAACCACTCAAATGTTGTTCCTAATGTTGGTCCTTTTGGGAAATCCTGCCTTGGGAAAAGGTCAGACAAAGGGAAAGAAATCTATAGCTGTATAAATTCACCTTGAAGAGCCCCATGTGTTGGGTATAAGAGCAGCAGTTTAATATATGAATAATTGTTATCCATGAAAAACCGTAAGCCTGGATCACCACCTCAAAATAACTACTTGATACACTGAATTCACAAAGGTGAAAATAGCTTTTATGGAATGTAATGCTGAAGGCGATGGGAGCATAGCAGAGACACCAATATAGAGAGAGCGATAAAATAAAGAAAAGATAGAAATCCATGTCCAGATTATAGGAGTCCCTCAATGAAATACCTATGGGATAAGGAAATGTCAGAATAGAGATAAGGGGGGAACTTCTCATCATTTTAGTTTCCAAATTTCCTACATCCCTGAGCTCTTATATTAATTGACCATATCACTTATTCTGTCACCTCATTAGGTTTGTCTTAAGCGTTTAAAGTGTTTCCTCTTCCCCCAACTAGGTACCACTTTCTAAATACAAAAATTATGACTTGAGCATCTTTCATTAATGCTTTCTCAGCTAACCAAATTCTTCTATGCACATTTTATGTGCCCAAAAAATCCATTTTGACTGCACATCAGAAAAAAAGACTATACCTAAGATAAGAATGACTATATAATTTTTTTTTTCCAAGCTGAAGCTTTTTTGAGAATGGGGTAAGAGGATACATTATTAACCATTATTCTCTGACAATCAGGATTGTCCAAGACACAACAAACTGTATGACCACCTAACCTAAGATAAATATGGCCACTGTGCAACTTCACTGAAGGTTAATATAAAGTCAAGACAATATAAACAAGCAACATTTACTGACCTACATGAAGGGTACATATGCTTTCAATATTTTTAAGACCACATCATTCTCAACTTCAGTGGGAATATGATCTTCCAATGGCAGGAAGATTTTCTACACTGAATACCATCTTAAAACTCATTAAATAATGGCACCCCTAGAACATATTAAGTACGAAATGATCCTAGAACTCCATTTAAGCTGTCCCAGTTTTTTCAAGGTTGACATTGGCTCAGTCCTGGTTTTTCTCAAGAGAATCAAAGTATTGTAAATGAGTTTTTGCAACAGACATGGTAATGATCTTCATGGATGCTATAAGTTCCTTTCAAGCATTTAAGCTTGAAATAATTAGTGAAATTAAAATGTTAATTTAACAGAAAATAATATCATTTCTATTTTTAAAAAGCAAAGACTAAATTGTAAGTTAAGTCAATAATGGCCATGTCCTTAGAAAGTTACAAATAAATGATGCAGGTAGTTGAAATATAATTTAGAAAAGTCTACTGAAAGTCAATTTATAGTATTAATTTTAATGTGAACATTCACTAATTATTCAGTTTTTTTCCTGTTTTTAACCAATTTGGCTTCCTCCTTTCAATTTCATCCACACTATCTCTTCTCAAATTATACCAATTCTTGTGGTATATTCAGTGTTTTGTCTTTAATAAGTCAAAGTTTAACTTAAAATGTGACACATTCACTCATTTCCCATACATAAACACACAACGGGGCAAAGTAATAAAAATAATAATAAAGGAATAATGTTGAAAGAAGAGAGATCACATTAGAAAGTATTTAAAATATATCACTGGTGGTATAGATACATTTAGTAACTCTATACGATGTAAAATAAGAAAATAACAGCAAGAAGAGTTAAAGGAGAGAGACTTTATAATAATAAATATTACAATCATCTGTGGGCATTATCTCCATAAGATATGAAATTCACATAGAGAGGGAGACATCTAACTTCTCTCCTTAGCTCTCTTTGTTACCCAACAATGATGTCATACTTTGAATTTATGTCTAATTATTATGTATTATATAAGGACTGTTGAGTTTCTCATATACTTCACTGGATTTCACTTATTATTTACTCGGTTAAATACCTTAGTGTTTAGAATCCTCAGCTATAAAAAGAAGGGATCACACCAATCAATCACTAAGGTTTCATTCAACTCTAGGATTATGATCTTATAATTACAGATATTCAGTATGGTATAAAATGCATCTGCAGCCACAGAGGCAGGCACTTGCAAGATATTCATGAGATAAAAGTATTCTCAAGTTTCTAGTAATTGGCTTACTCAAAAAAATGTTGCTTGGCATTTTGCAACCTATTCTTATTTTTGAGATTTCTAAAATAATTTTCTATCTTAGATGCTACAGTGGAAAATTTTGTCACTTGGTTGATATGACTCACAGTTGAGTTCTATTATGTCTAGAACAGAATAATAAACACTTTCTCTTATTTGTGTGTGTGTGAAAATTTTACTTTTGCAGTTTATAGAGTTAGTTTCTGAGAGACAATAGACTTGTAAAGAAAAAGATAAATGTTGAGCATGAATCACTTCTATTTCAATCTTAGCTATCTTGTTATCCTTCATATTTGAGATGACACTACTGACCCACTCAAAGTAGAGAGTCCATTATTATTTTTTTTTTAACAGATTTAACTACTTATCCATTCTTTCTGTCTTACCTATATCCAGACATGACAAAGTATATCTTTCTGGAAGATGTTTGGTATCAGGATATACTTTCTGAAGATGAAGTCTTTAAAATGACCAAACTGTATGTATTCCTAAGATGCTCTGATCTCTTAAAAGAAGAGTTAAGAAAACAACTGCCCCTCTCCAGATTATTCTATAATGATCATATCTTATATAACTAGCTCCCATATCTTGTCTGTTTGTTCTGTCCTGTCAACTTTGGACTCAGATTTTCTTGGTCTCTGACTGATGCCACCATCCTACTTATTTCCTTGTACTAGGAATTAGAAGTTTCCCTTCTCATCACCATCTCATAGCATTTCATCCCTTTGGTCCTCAACTTGCCTACCAAGGACCAATCCAAATGTAGCTCTACAGTCGGCATCCATTCCACCATGCATATGATCCATTTGGGCTATCTGGCCAAGGAGAAGACAGAAATTCAATAAAATGGGACTAAAAAGTGGAGTTTCAGTCACTGTACTTGTACTCATTAACATCACCTGTTATTTCTAGAGGCACAGATTCTAGTCACTCTAACTATATACAAACAATTTCATCAGTAATAAAAATGGTGAAAAACATAAATAAATATAAGGACAACAGATTATGTAGAGTCAAATATATAGATTTGCTTGGATCTGAAAGTAAAAAGAAAGAAAAAATAGGAAGAATTGGTACATTTTAAATGTAGCACTATAAAGTTGAATCACAAAAGTTATTTTTAAAATGGACTACTAGAGAGATTTACTAGACATATGTTCTAGTCTAGTTCTGCCATAATCAGTAAAATCTTGAGATAGTCACTAACCTCCTCATACTATAATTTGTTTTGTTTATTTAAAGGGAAAAATACTACTAATGATTATGTATTTTTCAGAAATGCCTGAGATGTGGATATAAATAATAATAGCAACTACAACACCACATTTGATCCTCACTACTGGTGCTTTTAATAATAAAGTGGAAACATTACTGACCCTCCTGATAGTATGCTATAGTTTTAAAATAATATTTTTAGAGTTTATACAGACTAAATTTTTTGTGAAAATATAAATCTGGAGAAAAGAGTTGAGTGAAAAGATTGAATTCCTTGAGAAACATGCAATATTGGAATTTGGAAGTAATTTCTTTAAGGCTAGTAAAATAGATGATATATGCATGTTGTATATTTGACAATGTCAGAATTCCATAGTAGTTTACAAAAAGTTAAAGAAACATGAAATGAAAATAATGGAAAGACCAGAGTAAAGAAGTATAATTTAAAAAGGAAATGATAAAGAAAACTAAATGTAGAATAACATTGAATAATGAAGAAGAGAATACACAAAATATTAACAAATATTAAGTTTATTTCCATGTAAATCGTTGCTATAAAACCTGCCTTTTAAAGTAGAAAAAAAGGGAGGGTGCTTTTGAGTAGCTTAGTCAGTTCAATGTCAGATTCTTGATTTCAGATCAAGTCATTATCTCAGGGTTCTGAGATGGAGCCCTGTGTCGGGCTCTATGCTGGGTGTAAAGCCTGTTTGGAATTCTCTCTCTTCTTCTCCCTCTGCCTCTCCTCACTCTCTCTATCAAACTCTAAAATAAAATAAAATAAAATAAAATAAAATAATAGAAAAAGAGACATTCACATGTTCTGAGAGCAAAAAAAGCAACAACCTGAACTAAATTGTCACTAAGTACATATAAATTAAAAGAAGATATCTGTTTTAAGAAATGGCAACATCATTAAAAATTTCTCACCCTGATAAACAAAGGAACGCACCTTATTCAAATGTTGAAATACAACTATTCAATTTTGCCAGTGAACTAAGAAATTACAAGATTGCTTATGATCAGTTTCTTAAGTCCTGGCATCAGTAAACAGTACCTTTACAGTGAAGGAACCAAGATGTGAAAATAATTCATCTTTGATGTAAGAAATATAATTGCTAAGATTCTGGCTCTAAAAATTGTTTTGTTTTTTTTTTTAAGATTTTATTTATTTATTTGACAGAGAGATTTCAAGTAGGCAGAGAGGCAGGTGGGGGGGGAGTGGGAGTGGAGGTGGGATGCAGGCTCCCAGCCAAGCAGAGAGCCCAATGCAGGGCTCGATCCCAGGACCCCAAGGCTATGACCTGAGCCAAAGGCAGAGGCCCAACCCACTGAGCCACCCAGGCACCCCCGGCCCTAAAGGTTTTATAAAGTTATCTGAAAATAATTCTTTTTAAATTTTTCCAGTTATGGGGCGCCTGGGTGGCTCAGTGGGTTAAAGCCTCTGCCTTCGGCTCAGGTCATGATCTCAGGGTCCTGGGATCGAGCCCCGCATCGGGCTCTCTGCTCAGCAGGGAGCCTGCTTCCTCCTCTCTCTCTGCCTGTCTCTCTGCCTACTTGTGATCTCTCTGTCAAATAAATAAATTTAAAAAAAAAAAAAAAAAAAAAAAAAAAAAAAAAATTTTTCCAGTTATATTGAGATGTAATTGACATATTACACTGTGTAACTTTATAAAAATAATCCCTAATAGAATGATTTCATCTAGTAGCAAAGTAAAGATGAAATTACAGTTTTGAGGGGTTCCTGGGTAGCTCAGTCAGTGAGGCATCCAGCTCTTCATCCGGGTTCAGGTCGTGACCCCAGAGTCATGAGATCAAGCCCTGTATTGGGCATCTCACTCAGCAGGGAGTCTGTCTGAGATCCTCCCTCTCTCTCTGCTGCTCCCCCTGCTCTTTCCCTCTCTCTCTAAAATAAATAAATAAAATCTTTTTAAAAAAAAAAGTATAATTTTGAATTTCAATTATTCTTTTTTTATTCCTTTTTTTTTTTTTTTTTTTTACAGTGTGTAAAGTGAATTCAACTCAAACTTGTTATTTTTTTTTCGTCCAGGCTCTTTTGATTTTTTTTTTTTACTATAAATTTTTTTACTATAAGCTTATTTGATAATTGACATTTCCATATCTAATCTTAGATGACTGAATTATTACTTGTCTGATTATTTTCCAAAAGTACTAAAGATATACGTCATATGAGAAACATTATGCTAGTAAATAAACAAAGATGAAGAGTCTAGAATGTTTTAGTGGGAAAAATACTGGTGTCCCAAAGCTTTTAACACCTACGGCAGAAACACCAGTAATTATTAATAGATAATGCCAAATGTGTATTTTAATTTAAATCTAAATTAAGCAAAATTCTGTTAGCTGAGTAGAATATTTGTTTAAGAAGAGACAAATTAACTGTTATGCTTAAATAAATGATGAACTAATAAGATATTCAGGTATATCCAACTGGCTTACTATGAAAATACAGAACATAAGAAAAAGAACTATAATACAAAAATGCTTTCAATGTAAAAATTCATTAGTTATTTAGTGTACAGTGTATTTAGTATTTAGTATGACAGTCTGAGTTGACAGAACACAAACTTTTTTAAGGGTACTGGGCTGAGACTCTCATAATTACACTGGGAACACATTGAAGATACAATACTCTTTTTTGAAATTTTGCTTTAACTCCAGAGATAACAAATGACCCAGGTGGGGTGGGGGAGGGGAAAGAGAAAGGAAAAAAAAAATCATTTTG
The DNA here is from genome assembly GCF_009829155.1 of Mustela erminea. NCBI lineage: Eukaryota > Metazoa > Chordata > Mammalia > Carnivora > Mustelidae > Mustela > Mustela erminea. Next base: position 29,701,780 of record NC_045617.1, read on the forward strand.
AGCTATAGTGAATATTCAGTAAAAATAAAAACATCTTTTTCAAAATGAATAACTGAATTAATTGCACCTATCTTTAATGCAAAACTTAGTGTTCTTGCTCCCCCCCCCCCCTCTTTTGGAAAATGTATGAGCTCAAAAATATCACAACAACTTATGCTTCTTTGTGAAATGAAAATAAAGAGCAATGCTATCACCACAGTGGCTCTAGGAGGAGAGTCAATGGACTATTAAATGGGAAATCATCTGTTTTCAGACTTTGCTTTGCCACTATTACATTCCTCCAGTGAGCTGTTATCTGGTAAGGGGGGCCTTAATCGCCTCCTGTGCTGGCAGAAAACCTCCATGCATTTAGTACAGTTATTCATATAGTAATGTGCAATCACCTCCACATAAGAATTCCAACTAAAATATATGCTTTCTCAGCAAAGCACTGCCACTAGTACATCTAACTGCCCACTGAACTCCAAAGACTTAGTATTATTCTATCTCAGCCTATTGGAGGCTCATTGTTTAATCTGGACCTATTTGATGGTTCACAGTTACTTAGCTAATTTCTCCCTTTTTTCTTTCTCGTTTTGGGTGTTAGTTCCTTGTTGTAAGACATATACAGACCTAAGTAAATGATATAAAATCAAATATTACCACTAGGTCATGTATATGTTTGGCTAGCAATGAAAGTATATTTTGCTCTAGCTGCTAGATAAGTTAATGGTGAGATGAAATGAAAAGCATAAAAGCGACCAATGGGCCTGAAGAGAATGTGCCCGGTACTTTCCCCAAACAGCTGCTATTTGATTCAGAGAATCTGCCATGCAACAAATTAAAACACTTAGGACAATTATGTAGTCATGAAAAGAAAGCCCTTGCAGTATGTTGCACATTTCAGAACATATATTTACATGGCTTCTTTAAAATATATTAAAAGAAAAATATTTCATACACATTGTTCTTGGGAAGTAGAATGAGAAAATCACAAATTTGAGGGAGAAGGAATGCAAACATTGAAGGAAACATATGCTTTGCAGAGAGTTAAGCTTGTATTTTGCATGCTTAATAATTGCAGAAATTTTCATCAATTTGTATTTTTTTCAGTGATAGATGGGACTGAGCAAGTTATATAATAAAGTGGTGACTGTATTCAGAGCATGAACACAGTATGTCAGCATTGAAAACCCTCCCTTGCATGAGGATCACATCTAAGATTTGGTATCAAATCTCCACTTCTAAGAACAGTACAACAGGATAAACTAAACTAACCCCTATGGGCCTCAGTGTCTTCATCTAAAAGCAAAAGTGCTAAATTAGATAATCTCAAAGTCCCCCTTCCTATTACAAGAGTAGAGTCTTCTTCATTTTGGCAGCATGGTCTCACAAGGATTTTTTACAATATGCTAAGAGAGTCACAACCTAAATATGGGAGGAATGGCCATAGTTGGGGATATAAAATTTATAATATTTTCTCTTTCTTCCTAAAAATCTTATAGCATAGAGATAATCTGCAGTACTTATATTGTTCTTAGAATATCAGTATTCAGTAATAGTAAAAAGACTTTTTTACATCCAAATTAAGACTTGAATGTCTGACCTTTTTCCTCTGATGTGTGATATTTGTCACTATTATGCATAAAAATGTTTATAATAAAGTGGTTCTTCTAATTCCTATCATAATCATGCATCTGACACTCAGTTGTTTCCCAGTTATTTTCTGGCATATTCTCCCTCCCCCAATATATTATAATCTCCTAGAAAATAACAAATATTATTTTTCTTCATTTTTCTTAAAGGGCACCTAAAATAAGATAAGTGAATTTGCCAATAGCAGAGTTGAGTCTTGTTAAGGTACTCAGTTAATATCAGTGTGCAGTTTTTATTCTATTTTAATAAAATATATAAAAGCAAACATTGTGAATTAAAAAATAACTTGGGGTATAGATAAGGTAATAATACCTCGTAAACCAACATTGACAAGAGGGTAAATAATACTTTATTAATAAATATGTTTTCATTATTAAGAAGAATGACTAATATAATTTAATATGACATTATATAATTTATAGAAACCAGCTATTTATGAACTTGGACAGCACACTTTAACAAAGACTAAATAAAGACTTTCTCCCAAATACATACAACATTTTGCTAAATTCAAAGATCAGTTTTGGAGGATTCTTATGGATTCAGTATATTATATTATTGTGAATGTCAATTGCCTTAGTTTCAATGATAAATTTAAATTGGTACAATTTATTCATATACTTATACATTCATCACATACATGTGTGGCGAAGTACCTTTCAGTATCAAGTAGTGAAGATAAACATTCAGGCAACTGTGTTGGTTCCATCATGGAAGGAAGTACACACACACACACACACTCTCTCTCTCTCTCTCTCTCTCTCTTTTTGCCTAATCCCACTAAACATACATAAGGGCAGAGGTTTATCCCATTAATTCTGCTAAAAATTAGATAATAGGCCTCAAATGGAATTGCTCATGCTAAGTCCCACCCCACCAAACCAAGACTTAAATTACAGTTTTGGCTCTTCCAAGAATGGAATCTTAAACCAGTCAGTCAGGAATCCGCTGATCAGCACTAACTAGTTCAGTAACCACCCTCAGAGACAATGCCATCCCGTAAAATAATCTTGAAACTACCAACCCATTTCTTTGGCCTAGTATGACTCTCTTGTTCTCCCTTCTGCTTTTAAACATCTCTTTTATGCACCTTCTGGTTCTCCTTTCTACCTGCTAGACTGGATGCTGTCCAGCCATGTAAGTCAATTTTTGCTCCAATGAACTCTTAAAAATTTTTAATATGCCTCAGTTTATCTTTTAACAATTCTCATCGCAACAAGTGACTTTTTTCCTAAGGAAACTTCTTGTAACACAATTCCAGGAGTCAATTTTTTCCTAATTAAAAGCATGTCCTGTAAGTTCTGAACCCTTAATGAAGTTAGTAATTTAATTTGAATATATCCATTTCCGGTGAATACTACGTCAACGTTAATACTCAGAAGTATGAAAGGAAACAAGATCTTTCTCATTATTAAAGTTTTATTTTACTTTAAAAAAAATGCATTACCATTCAGGAAAGAATGAAAGATGAAAGGTGGTTTACTTTCCCATGAAGGTTTGTCAGACAGTACACTTGAATTTTCTCATCTTATGCCACCCCCTTGCCTTTTTTCTCTGCTTTCATTGTTTGCTCCCACTCACAACTCGTTTTTCTATACCTCATTCACAGGGCTTGCTAAACCAGAAACACCCCTAGAACAAATCCAAACACTTTCCATTCTTCTTTCAAAAATCCATTTCCTCCACAAAGCTACTTAATTAGATGGAAGTAAAGTGCTAATTTGCTAAGGGGAAAAGATCATTTGCATATCAATTTACACACTTTTCTCCAAGTATTTATAATTAGAGAGCAATCAACAAGCTTTTGAAGGCTGATAGAAAGGGGAAAATGATTCCTGTGGAGATTAAGGAGGCAGTAAAGTATGGAGATGAAGGGGCATTGGAGAAGGAGCCAGACATCCTCACATTGAGCAATAAATTTAACCTTTTGGGATATCAATTTTTTTTAGCTATAAGATGGGAATAATTTTGCCTATTCTAAAAGTACATAGGCTTTAAGAATTAAGTTCACTATGCATGAGGGTCCACTACAAGAGGACTGCCTGTCTATTGTTGGTTAATGGAGTCAATAAGAAGCCATTATTTGACCTTTTTTATTAGAGTTACTTTCTCTGCAAAGAAGAATTAATGTATCTACCTTGCAGTTGGATATTTAAATAAGTCCAAAATATTTAAAATATCTGGAACATAATAAAGAATCAATGAACAAATATTTATAATTACTATTTTAGTTCCATATTTTATGGAATCTTAATGATTTTTCTAATCAGTCAGAGCATCAGAACTTTTAGAACCTTCTCTGGCTATTGCTTTCTTCCATTATAGTATACCTCTACTGTTCATTAGATCCTTCCTCTGACAAAGGAACATTGAACCCAATTGTATTTTTTGCCACTGCCCCTCTTTGTTCTTCTCCTTTTCTCCTTGTTACTATTAACTTTTTTTTCCTTTTTAAGTAGGCTCCGCACCCAGCATGGAGCTCAACGCAACCCCGAGATCAAGACCTGACCTGAGCTGAGATCAAGAGTTGGATGCTTAACTCACTGAGCCACCCAGGTGCCCCTATTTTTAATTCTTAATTGAATACCATTCAGGTATGAAAAAATACTGCCTAAAAGAATATTAGAAATTATGTGAGCAAATAATTTTCTTTCTTTTTAAAAGATTTTATTTATTTATTTATTTGACAGACAGATCACAAGTAGGCAGAGAGGCAGGCAGAGAGGGGGAAGCAGGCTCCCTGCTGAGCAGAGATTCCCAAAGTAGGGCTCGATCCCAGGATCCTGCGATCATAGCCCACTGAGCCACCCAGGCGCCCCTGGGCAAATAATTTTCAAGCTGTATTCACGAAGCCTTAGGTTTATCCATAGATACTCAAGAGTTGACATAGGAAAGAAAAGGTAGAAGGAAAATTGGAGAAGAGGAGCAGGTAGAGGGGTAGGGGTGGAAGAGCTATAGAATGAGGACCTATGAACTATGAATAGGAACTATGAATAGGAAGAGTGGGATTTCAAAATTTCTTTCAGGATTTCCAACAGATACTATCAAATTTTTTCCCTTAAGTAACACAATTTTGTGAAAACACTACTTATTTGAGTCAAATATGTTCTATAGTTAAGAAACGTAGGGGAGAATATGACTTGTTTAAGAACACAAAGCACATTTATGAACTGAATGGGTATTAAAGCCAAGACAAGGGGGCACCTGGGTGGCTCAGTTAGTTAAGCCTCTGACTCTTGGTTTCAGCTCAGGTCATGATCTCCATGACGTGCGATAAAGCCCCATGTCTGGGCTTGGGGCTCAAGTCCGCTTGAGATTCTTCTTTCCTCCTCTGCTCCTCTCCCTGCTCACGTGCACTCTCTCTCTCTCCATTTATGTCATAAATAAATAAATAAATAAATAAATAAATAAAATCTTTGGGGGTGGGAGGAAGTACCGGCATTCCCTTTCAATGGTTCTTCCACATTTGTTACTAAATCTCAAGTTTCTCTTCAGCTTTCTTCCTTCTTTCTTCCTCCACTTGCAAGCATGCCAGTTTGGCAGCTGTGTCAGAAATAATTCTCTTTCATAAAGAGATTAATGAAGATCACTAAAAACAAACCAACAAAACACCCTCTCGTGTACCTTAAACATGTATGGGCAGTTTTTGGATTATATTTTACTCATGGCATAATGAAAGATGTTGGTTTGATCTTTAAATTCCTAGATGTAAACTAGAGTGAACTCTTCATAGTTTCCTAAGTAGTCTGTACTGTCATGTATTTCCATGACTTTGGAGAAATCAGTTTCTCTGACTAAAAAGCTCCCCATCAGTCCTGTCTTCCACCTCCTCTACCAGTGATTTCATCCTCCAAGGTTGAGCTTAGCCTCCCATGCTCTGCGAGGACTTCCTTCAGACGCAACTACATGCTCTCGACATGCACCTTAGTTCTTGCTCAATTTCCATAAGCACTTAGCGCCCTGAGTGACATTTATTTGTTCACAGGACTGTTTACTCACTAGTCTGTGGCACGAGATATACACTATATTATTTCCTCTCCATTTAATCTGTGCCTACCAAAGAAGTTAGCAAAAGGCAGATTTTCAATGATGCTTTGAAGTTGAACAGAAATTAAACACAAAACATAATCTTAATGAAATTTTCTAAATTTCTGCTATAACATCTCAAAGCCCATATTTGTGGTGTTTTTATCTGAATTCATTTTATGTGATTCATTTCCTGAACCTGTAAGTAGATTTGAACTTTTTTTTTTTTTTTTGGTACACTAACAGTCAATACTGAAACCATTCGAGGTGTGCTCTTAATATTAGAGTCATACAGTTTATACATTTGTATATTAATGTATTTTTTTATATTTTAATTTTTTTACATTTTAATTGTTATTTAGACTTTGGCAACACTTTGTAATACCTTAGCATGTTTAATATAATACTTTTTGTTTGCTTTATATTATAGATTATTTTAAAATCAATTCTTCTGATTTGGAATTCAAAATGAAAATCTGTTTTTAAAATATTGTATTTATTTATTTGATAGAACTCATGCATGTGCGCATAAGTAGGGGGAAGAGGCAGAGGGAGGAGCAGACTCTCTGACGAGTAGGGAGCCCAACATGGGGTCTAGATCTCAGGACCCTGAGATCATGAGCTGGCGCAGACACTTAACAAGCTGAGCCATTCAGGCACGCCAAAATGATGCTCACTTTTAAGAAATTCAAGTGGATAAAAGGTAAAAAGAAATAAAATGGCTACCAAAAAAGGCCTTGTGACAGAGCAAGAGAATGAAGAAGTCTTAAAAGTGAAATTAGACATTGTGTATGGTAAAACTTAAACATGAGAACAGCTACTGTATCAAAAACAAACGAGCATGGGTGTGATCATCTCTAAAGTGAGTCTCCAAAGAGAAAAAACCAAATGGGTAATTCAAAAGAAAACATTAACATTTTATTTTTTTTATTTTTTTAATAAAGATTTTTATTTATTTATTTGACAGAGAGAAATTACAAGTACACTGAGAGGCAGGCAGAGAGAGAGAGAAGGAAGCAGGCTCCCTGCTGAGCAGAGAGCCTGATGCGGGACTCGATCCCAGGACCCTGAGATCATGACCTGAGCCGAAGGCAGCGGCTTAACCCACTGAGCCACCCAGGCGCCCAAACATTAACATTTTAAAAGCTAATGTCAAAATAGAATTTTGAAAGAATTTCTCTAGGATAAAGTATTAAAGTCAAATTTTTAACTCAAAAATTAATTTTTGTTAAATTATTTTTTAAAAATTTTTGTTGAATTATTATTTGAACAGTTTTCTTAGAGAAACAGGCACAGAGCAAGATACATCAATTTACAAAAGCATGGGAGTCAAGGCATCAAAAAGCATGTTCATTTCTGGGTACTAACCATTGGAACAGGCCATAAAACTCGTGTGGATAGTGTTTCTAATAGTTACTGTAAAACTTGATTTGTTGGGGCGCCTGGGTGGCTCAGTGGATTAAGCCGCTGCCTTCGGCTCGGGTCATGATCTCAGTGTCCTGGGATCGAGCCCCGCATCGGGCTCTTTGCTCAGCGGGAGCCTGCTTCTCTCTCTCTCTCTCTGCCTGACTCTCCGCCTACTTGTGATTTCTCTCTCTGTCAAATAAATAAATAAAATCTTTAAAAAAAAAAAAAAAAAAACACTTGATTTGTTAATTCAATTAAATGTTATTTTTGCAGGTATGAGTGAAATTTTAATTTTAGAGGTATGATCATTTTGGTTCTCCTCATATTAAAAAAGAACCTTCCAGGGGCGCCTGATGGCTCAGTGGGTTAAGTCTTTGCCTTCGGCTCAGTTCATGATCCCAGTGTCCTGGGATCAAGCCCCATATCGGGCTCCCTGCTTGGCAGGAAGCCTATTTCTCCATCTCCCACTCCCCCTGCTTGTATTTCCTTTCTCACTGTGTCTCTATCTGTCAAATAAATAAATAAAATCTTAAAAAAAAAAAAAAGAACTTTCCAAGAGTTAAGAGAAATACTTCCGATAAATGTATAATACTAAAGTGCTTTATCAGCTCAGGAGGAATGCTCTGGCAATCTACCTCCATTCTGCATGACCCCCTTAAATAACAAGTGAATATACTACTCTAAAATGCATTAGATATTTTTTTTGTGTTTCAATTTAAGAAAGAAGGAGTGGGATTTATTTCACTAAGAAGAAAGCTTATTTTGAAAGCAATAAACTTCATTTGACAGCTTAAATAAAAAAGGTTTTCGACTTTTAATGTAATATAAAAGAAAGAAAGCAATCCCAAGGCAAGCTTAGGGTTTTAGGATACTATACTTATCCCATTTTCACTTTTTAGAGAATAGATGACAAAAAGACAAAGGACAGTTAGGCTGTTTTCTTTGCTTCGAAATGGAGAGATATTTCAAAAGACAAGGATTAGAAAGTTTAAGTTTCTCTGTCACAAATATAGCCATATTTGCTTATTTCTAATCATAGTCATTGGCAAAAACAAAGTTTTAAAGGTCTTGATTGATCAAAGAGATTAAACACCAGTACAGAAGCTAGCAAGAAATAGTTGCTCATCATGTAGACTTTGACTAAAGAGTAGCTAGAATGGAAATGTCAAAATAGCTCCAGTGAAAAGAAACTGATTTGTCATTATCTTTCACTGAATACCTTTATAGCTTAATAGACCTCGTACTAGAGGATGATAAAGCTCCCTTTGAGTCTTTCCTTTGATAAATATATTTCTTGAATAACATCTATTTTTTTTTTGTTAAACAGAACTCATATTATGATGTTATTTATTTATAAACAAAGTATCTAATTGACGTGGGTCTCCTCCAGCCCAATTACCTGAAGGAAATTTCAGCATTCTGAATTTTCAGGAAAGCAATAGCACCATTTAATAAGTCCTTAAGGAACACTACTCATATGTTATAAAATTTAAAATTTAAAGAAAAAAAGGTCAGGACGTTGTTGTTTCGTGTGTATAAATCAGTACTGGTAACAGACATCATGGCTCTAGGTAGAATACTTGTACGATTTTTATTTTTAAAAAGAACATCTCACAACCTCAAGGACATGGGCCGTTTAGTCATAGCATCTTCTTTCTGACAGCCTTCCCTCCTACACTTACAAAGAGGACTGCATTCATGCTTTCTTTTATCTTTATCCTTTGTGACAAGCTTCTATTGTAAAAGGAAAAACTGAAGGGTTTTGTTTTGTTTTGTTTTTCTGATCTTGACCAAACATCTGGAAATATATTTTCACTACATTTGTGCCCCTAAATTAGCATAGATAGGCCTCATCTTGAAGACCTCTACTTTTATTGAGGAAGCATATAAGATATCTGAGAAAAAATAATTCTGATTATATGAGTATTTAATTATTGTGCCTGCTGTGTGAATTTTAAAACATACAAGAGCCCTTTACCTAAAATCCAATTGGAAACTATAAATAAGGACTAAACAGTGTGTTGTTGAGCACTGTGGTTTGAGTAGGGATTTTCTGGTTAATGATATTGGATGCCTCTGAGAATATTGTTTCCCTCAATGGTGATAAAAGTGAAAATTTAGCTCTGATACTTTATTGCCCATGAACACTTTGTCACCTGAATGAAGCATTTAGATAGTTTTAAATCTTTACTAGTAACAAAATATCAATACCTAGTTAGCAGAAAATAAGATACATATTGCATAGCTCACTCTTGGGAATCTGGCCTTTCTCATGCTCAGATAGATATAGAAAGCCTAATGGATATTTGACATTTTATGTCAAAATTAATATTTTTACTGCAATCCACCTTAGTAAGTGGTGTACAACCATTATTGTAAGGAAAAAAATGAGGAAGTATAGAGTGTTGTTCTAAATCATTGCTTCTCCAACTTTAACAGGCATACAGATCACTGGAGATCTTGTTAGGAGGCAGATTTTGATTCGGTAGGTCTGAATGAAACCTGATATTCTGTATTTCTGCATTGATACTGATGCTGCTGTTCAGTGGGCCACACATAGAATAAAAAGGTTCTAAATGACAGCAGTCAACTATAATCCTACGGTCTAAACAAAAGAACTTTAAAGTGTTGAGAAGCTAAATATATTTTTTTCTATGATTGACTCCATTCAATTTTAATTATGTTTCTAATCATGATTGAAAATTCTAATTTCAGCTTGGCTGCAAATTTACTCAGTCAATTGGAGTGATTAATTTGACCTAAGTAGGGGATAATTTATAGTTCATATTTTAGCAGTTGAAGGAAATTTGGAAAGCAAAATAAATATAATTTTAGTATCAAATTGCAGTAGAAATATTGATAGAAACAACCACTATAAAACGCTTTTCTAAATGTCAAGTATAATGCCACAGTCTAGCATTTTTGAGAAAAAAGTCCTGCTTCCTAGCTTTTATCATGTAGTATTTTGGCCAATTGTTGCTGGTCTGTGTGCCCAGAATACGTGAAAATGCCACTATATGTTTTTAGTCAGGATACTTTGAGTTCAGATGTGAGATGGGAATTCTCTAACTGATTCATCTAACATAACACACTTTCTCTTTTGATCTTACATGTAAGTCAATAGTGCTCTTTGACATTCAAATTCTAATCACATCATTAAAGAAATTTTATCTTGATGCTTTGCTTCAGAGTGTTTGGATGTAAGTCGCTGGCTTCCCAAGGAAAGTATAAGTAATGAAAAAGCTATTTAAATTCAATTGTCTCTTTTAATGCAAATTACTGCATCATGTAGCTTATTAATAGTTAATATTACTACCACATATTTAGAAAGAACATGTATAAGCATATGGTCATGAATATTACTCTCTGGAATTTATATTAAAATTACAAACTTCTTGTATCTCAAATTATGGAACCAAATTTAGGACACAGATGGACAAAATGCGAGCTCAGGATGAATTTAAAAATATTCTTTGTGGGATTTTTAAAATATATTTGGCAATGTATTTACTATCTAGTCAGAGAATTTCATCACCACACTGAATTTATCTTGAAGAATGTTTTAAGTTTTCTAATTTTAGTCATAACATTCACAGTTTATCTTCTAAAATTCAGCAGCCAATTAAGTTGACAATGTAAAACACAGCAAATGTTAACAGGGATAGACAGGTATAATCATAAAATCTGGCTTAGAAGAGGTGTGGTGTTTTCCTAGGCAATCCTTTATCATTGTCTCAGTGATTCCTACTGCACAAGACAATCCTTACCAATGTAACACCCCCAAAGGGGTAGGTGGCTATTTGAAAGTGTCCACACAACTATATTAGCAATGTTCCATCCATTGAACAAAAACTTCAAGATTATTAAAACCTTAAGTGGGTGGCAGAGTCGAGCAAGATACAGTCCAAGCAAAAGAAAATAGTTCTTCACAACAGTTATTTTAAGGTTAAGAAATGAGATTATGAATCTAAATACACTTATTTAAATTACACTTTCTCTTTGTATCTCAATTTCCCTGATCTCTCCCACAGAAAATAAAATAATGTTTTTACCCTGGTGCTACAACTTTTCTCTTTTGGATAAGCATTTTATTTTTTCAAAGTAGACTCCGTGCCCAGCAGGAAGCACAATGTGCCACTTGACGTCATGGCCCTAAAATCAAGACCTGAGCTTAAATACAGAGTCAGATGCTTAATAGACTGAGACACCAAGGAGCTACCTGGATAAGCATTTTTAAAATACAAGCATTCATTTCCTTCAACAATCAGTATTTATAGAGTCCTTACTAAGCACTGTGGTAAATTCTTTACACATGTTTACATTCATTGTTTCACATAATTATTACAAGAACCCTAGGAAGTAAATGTTCAGTGTTATGAAATGCATTTTCCAGAGGACAAAACTAAAGTTCACTCACTTATTCGTTTAGTAATGGGTTTGTTCTAGAGGCAGGGGTTACTGTGGTAACCACGTCAGGCAAGATCTCTGCTTTTATGGACCTTACATTGGAAGAAGAGCCATTAGACAGTTAACACATTAACAGAAATGAAAACTGGGAGGGTAGGAAAGTAGGTGGCTCAGGGTGTGTGTGTCTGCAATGAATTAGATGGACATTCCCTGACATTCACTTCCCTGAGGAAGTGTGATAATGAACCCTGAACACAAGAAGGGGGTCCACCAAAACCAATGTGGAAGCAACAGAGTAGTAATACTCCAATATTTCATCCCAGGAAGTCATCTCCAGAGAGAAGAAATATTCTCCTGAAATATTCTGAGCCAAATGCCAGAGACTGATCATTTACTTATATGACAAAAGGGAAGAAAGAACATAAAGAAAGCAGTAGATTTCCTAAAATATAAAAATTAATGGTTTACCAGTGTTTCATTCTGGTTTCCAGGTTGGGAAAATAGATAAAGTCTCAGTGATCTTCATTGAAAGAGTTAAATGATACAGAGTCTTGGTAATGGTTACAGTAATAAGTACACTATCATCAGGAAATTTTTAAATTATCTCTCCCATTCACAACTAACCTCTGCTCTCACTCTCATAAACATAGCTAAGCTTCCATTTGAAGTCTACATCTGTTACGGCTCTGAGTTATTTCTTTTCTTCCTGGTTTAACATAGAAAGGGAAGGTGAAGGGTCACCAGAATTGTTTTGAAGGGTCAACTCAGCTGTCAAAATGCCTTTCAGTTTTCAAGCAGTGCGTAGAGTGAGCCCTCGTTGAAAAGAGGTGGATGGAGGCAGATCTATATCTTACAGAGTTTTTCCAAATATCAACTATACAAAGATAGTTTATCAAGATTATTAGTTATGGGGCACCTGGGTGGCTCAGTGGGTTAGTCCTCTGCTTTAGGCTCAGGTCATGATCCCAGGGTCCTGGGACTGGACCCCACATCAAGCTCTGCTCAGCAGGGAGCCTGCTTTCCCTCCCCATCCCCCACCTTCCTCTCTGTCAACTTGTGATCTCTCTTCCTCTCAAATAAATAAAATCTTTTTTAAAAAAGATTATTAGTTATCAGTTTGTCTCTTTCAGAAGATTTATAAACATGAGATTTATAATGGGCCCACATAGAAAGTAAGAAGTTCTTAGGATTAGGAAAGTGAGTGAGCCCCTGGAGGGACTATGGGCAATTTTCAATGACCGTCTTCTTTTGCTTGAGCCAGACCCAATCACACAAAATTTTACTTATCATAGTTTTTATTTTGTTTTTAGTTTGCAGATTAAATATGACTCAAAGATTTATTTTAAAAAGGAGAAATAATTTATATCACAAAATCCAGTCACTCTTGATTCAAAATAAAATGCTACATATGACAACATTTTACACACATTCAGTAATAGGCATTTCCAAAACATTTGCGTACATGTGGTTTCCTTTGATCTTCACAATCACCTTTTGTGGTATATCTTTGTAAGCCCATCCAATTGGCGAGAAAACAGAGGTTCAAGTCATCTTTCCAAAGATGCACAGCAAGTTAGCAGCAAAGCCAGGACTCAAAGGCAAACCCCTCCTCTCCCATTTCACCATTCCTGCCTTTCACACACTGCAGCTAGCTCATCATCCCAGGAGATGACATTTTAAATGCTTCTTATTTGAAAAGACTTCAAAATGAGAACTCATCAGTGGGCTCCTCTTTTACTTAAAACATACTAAATGTCATCCTGATCAAATCAATGAGAGACCAGCTATCTCTGACAGTGGCACTGATGAATGTTTTGTGCATGAAACAATCCCCAGGGGCTAAGGGTAAACCCAGAACATCCCTGCACTGACACTGTTAAGAAGTGCTCTCTCATCCAGAACCAAATCTTGCTATTCCAGCCACATAGACAAACTCCTACGAGAGCAAGGCTAAACATTAATGGCAAGAATTCTCTGCCTTCTATCCCATAGAAAAAGCAGATGATCCTCTGCCATCCTAGGTCTGTGCCAAAACCTGAAGCTAAGAGATAAAAGGCTGGCCAGAAATCACAAACATAAGGTTTTAACCCAGCAACCCAGTTACCACTAGAGCCATCAGCTTAAACACTTAGACCTTACAAAGCCCAGTTATTCAGCTTGGGAAGATGACACCTGAGCTAAGCTATCTATCTACTTAATGGGAATGTCCCTTCTTCAATTTTAGAGCATTTTTCTTTGTTTGTTTGTTTGTTTGTCTGACAGAGAGACAGCAAGAGCACATAAGCAGGGGGATCAGCAGTGGGAGGAGAAGCAGTCTCCCCGCTGAGCAGGGAGCCGGATGCCAGGCTGGATCCCAGGATCCGGGGATCATGACCTGAGCAGAAGGCAGTTGCTTAACCAACTGAGCCACCCAGGCGCCCCTTGGAGCATCTTTCTATACTAGCAGAGAAGAGTTGCTTAAATCCCTTGATAAAACAAAGTTAAAAAAAAAAAAACAAAAAACTGATAGGTAGGTCTGCTTAAGGTGTGAATGAATGAAATTTTAATGAACCATCAAAGGGAGAAACCCGATTTGCTTGCTGCTTATATGAACATTACCCAGGACGATGCCTGACACATGATCAACACTCACTATACTCTGTTACTGAGTTTTAAGCTGTATTAATATAAAATAATAATTAATTTAAAAATAGGTACAATAATTTATGATCCAGAAATACTGAAAAATCCAACAATCCTTGTGAATCAAAGATTTTGTATTCCAAGGACTAAATTATGACATTAATTAATAAGGTGAGTTGAGCACCCTTCAGAGCTCAGAGTAGGTGATCCTATTTGCTGCCTGTGCTGTAGGGTTTTAGTCTCAGTAGAAGTATATTATCACAATTGTTTAAAACTATATAATGCCTGTGTAGGTCATATGACTAGTCTCAGTTAACTCAATTATTAAATCTATGTGTTTTGTTGTCTGACTATACGATTTTCCATGTTTACTTCTAAGTTTTTCTCCCTGTTCTGCTGGACACTGCTAGGCATTCCTCATTGAACTGTAATAACCATCCTACAATTTTGGATTAGCGTCTTAATTGCATTTTGTGTCAAATGAAAACACAGTTATTCATCTGTACACCCATATAAGCCTATACTGTCCTATAATCAGGGCATATGTTTTGAGACTAATTAATTGATTTTCTGCTTTTGTTGTTTTTTAATCCAGAGCCTGTGATGCAGTGATACAGTGCCTCCTCTGTTTCTCACCTGATAACACTATAGCACCTGCTAAGTTAAAGGCAAGAATTATAAACTAAGGAAACCAAGGAAGAAAATCTGTATCTCTTGACAATAACTCCACTAAAAGGCCCAGAATGTGTATGTGTGTTGGCCATGGAGATGACCCACTGCTTGACTCTTCCTTCAAGACAAACTGCTACAGGAAATTTAGCTTCTACACCTTCGAAGACACCACTGTGTCTATGATTGAGCTTGGTAGGCTTGCTAGAATCAAGGCAGTCCTTCCTGGAAAAGAATGTCTTTAGTGGGAAGCTCTGGCTCAAGGAATCCCCTTCAGCATGGTTAAGAATTTCTGCATTGCCATCTAAGGCATTTCCTATCCAAATTTAGCACTCCTCTCTCCTCCTGTATCAGATATCAGAACTGAGTCTTATACTGAAGTCTCTACATGTTCTAGCTTCCTCCTTCTTTATCCATCACAGGCACGTCTGCCAATAAATCTGTTGCACATCTAATCCCATTTTGGGATTTGGTTCATGGAGGACCAAAACAGACACCATATATGATATATTCTGAATTATAAAAATTTTTTTAAGATTTTATTTATTTATTTGACAGAGAGATAGCCCAAGTAAGCATAGCGGCAGGCAGCGGGAGAGAGAGAAGCAGGCTCTCCGCTGAGCAGAGAGCCAGATGTGGAGCTCAATCCCAGGACCCTCAATTATCATGACCTGAGCCGAAGGCAGCCACTTAACCAACTGGGCCACCCAGATGCCCCTTGAATTATAAAATTTAAAACAAATTAATGTACTGCATAGTATACAAAATATTTGCAAATACATAATATGAGAAAATCAAGTTTTTGAATAATAAATATGCCAATAGGCATGTCTTGGGATGGTATTACGTGTTTTACAAGGTGGGGAAACCTACTTTAATTTTATCTTGTGTTGGTTAATATTCTCTACTATATATTTTTAAAACAGCTTATTTTTTAAAATTATGATATGCATAGAAGATATCTGGTAGAACAAAGACAAGAAAATTCAGTTTTTACTATAAGAGATCTGAAATAAAACATGATAAATCTCTCTCTGGGTGGTGCCCTCATGATGTTCATCTTTGAACTAAAAACAAAAATCAAAGCCTGAAGCACATTCACTGATTCATAGCTGAGTCATTTATGGGGCAGCACAGAGCTACTAAAGATCACAGAAAGATATTCTGTCCAACTGTGTTCCTGTGGGTATGTGTCGATCAAGGCAAAATATTGAACACAATACCAGCAAGAAGATTAGAATTCTGCATGTCTCCTTACATATTTCCTAACACTGTTGATGTATTCAGTATCATTGCACTTCTTAAGGAATTTATTTTAAATAACTCATTAAAGACACAAAAACAATGCCATTAAAAAAAACTGTATGTTCAATATTTAATATTTAAAAAGCATCAAAGCAGATGGAGAAATTAATTGCTATGCAAAATATTTTTTTACCACATTTAACTTTGTCATTTGCTGGCAATTATAAATGATTACTGTCTTACATTGGTAGCATATTAAAACAGTGAATTCTTACTTTAACTGTCATTGGTTTTATTTTTCATACAATTTGATACACTTACCAAACATATGTTTCTTTCAATTCGTCACCACTTGAAACATATGTACACTGTTCATAAAATTTTTTCTATTCCTTCAGAAGTAATATTGTTCTATTATACAAAGAGATGGACATAAAAAGAAAATGTGCTAACAACCAATGACCAGTAAAGTCTAATATACATTTGTAAAATCCCTCCAGGGCTTTCACTGCATTTTGATCAAAATCCAAATTTATATGTCCTTCAAAGATCTAAATCACATATCTCATGACTACTTTCTGTTCTATCATTTTCCCTCTTATTCTAAATTATTTAGCAGACCGAGAAACTCAACTCACCTGTTTCCATTTCAGGAATTTTGCACTTGTTCCTTCTGCCTAGATGTTCTTCTGATAAATCTTTTCATGCTTCCTACTTCTCATTATATGCACCTGTCCCACACACCAGCTCCTGGCAACACTGTAGCTAAAGAGCCTTCCTAATCACTCTCTATCTTCTTATCTCTATCTTCATCGTAATCACTCTCTATCTTCTTAATCTAACTAGTTTTCTTTAACTTATTCTTCTATTTCCCAAATAGAAGGTAAATAAACTCCATCCTTACCACTATATCTCTATAGCAAGAACAGTGCCTATCACATAGCAGATTTTAAAAAATGTTAGTTTAACTTTAAGAAAACATCATGCAAACTATATACCATAAGTTCCCATTTCTAATAAAACATGTACAAGCGCACAAACAATTAATAGAAATAAATGCATGGATGACCACTTTTCTAAAGCAAACAAAGCTAACATTTGGCCAGTTAATTAATTAAGATGGTTGGTTAAAGCATATATACTTTAAAAGTTTTATTTTAGTGTGAAATATCTAACTGTAAATCTATCCCTAAATATGTTAATGTAGAGGCAAGACCCTTTTCATGGGTCTGCTGCTTAGAATCCGTCTCCTGTTTTGCATAAATCCCAAACATAATGGATTAGCCATGATTTTCAGCTTTGGTTTCTTTCAGTTGAAAGAAGAAGACAGAGACTTGTAGAACAAACTACGTGCAGAATCCACCTTTTAGAGCGGTCTTGCTCACGCTAATATTTAAAAAATAGATCTAGATGGCTTGCCTGTGCCAAGTTTTTCAATGTAATCAACTTAGTTTTCCTGGAAACAATTCTGATTTACCCTTGTAGTTCGTTATTTTATATAATATTTAACTGAATTACATCATTAATAAATACAACAAGCATAAAATGGCTTTGGAAGCATCATTACTGACCTTTTTAGAGAATATACAACTGTGAGAGAAAAATACAGAAACCTCATTGAGTAGACTGCTAGCAGTGATTTCTCAGGCTGTTATGGACATCAATTAGTTTATTTTAAATAGTGGATAGAGAGCAAGCTTTGGTTACTCTTATGAATCAGTTAAGGCAATGCAAGTTAAGAGAGGTTCTACTAGTTTCTAAAATGTTGTCATTCTCTTGACTTGTCATGTTAATAAACAGAAAATTTTAATTTTTCTCCGCAATTTTTTAAGGATTTTATTTATTTATTTGACAGAGAGAGATCACAAGTAGGCAGAGAGGCAGGCAGAGAGAGAGGGGGAAGCAGGCTCCCCCCTGAGCAGAGAGCCTGATGCGGGGTTCGATCCCAGGATCTGGGATCATAATCTGAGTCAAAGGCAGAGGCTTTAACCCACTGAGCCACCTAGGCTCCCCAATTCAATTTTTTTTTTTTTTTTTAGTTTACAAATTTTCTACAATATCATCCATAAAATAAAATTTAAATAATATTAAATATGCAACATATATATGATACTTTTAAAAGTGACATCCATTTCTACTTTATTATCATTTTGATTATTTCAAATTACTTAAAATGAAATTTTAAGTAGTCTAGCAAACTCTTAAATCTATGCATGGTTTTTGTCAGTTAAATCTATGTGCACCTTCCTTAGGGGCTAGAGAAGTTCATATTTTAAAGGTATTTCACTATCTTTAATTTTTCACTTACTCATCTCCCTTTTCCCTTTGGTAAAGGATTTTTAAAGCCTAAGAATGGAGTCTGAGAAGTTGATTTTTGAAAGCAATATTTAGCAGGAGTAATATTTTCCTTGAAAGCACCAGAATTCAAGTGAACATCTCTTTTTCCCGAGGCATATTTCCAAGACCCAGGACACATTTGGTGGAGCCTCAGGCTGTTCGGTATAACTGCCGGAAACCAAAGGCACTAAGACGCAGTAATTCTTAACCAATATTCAGTATGGCTTAAATTTTCTCACTTTCAGGCTTGTTTAGTCTAGGGCCAAAGAGGTTGGCTAGATCCTTTTCTATGAAGGATTGTAAACATATACCCACTAGATTTGGGGTGTTTCCCTCTGTTTCTGACAAGGAAACTGAGACATTACTGCAATGAGAAACAATATTCCAGCTTCCAACTTTTTTGTCCTTCTCCTTTTAGGTATTATCATCTCCAATCCTACATGTCTGTAATCAACACTGTCCCCTTTCCAAGCCGCCTCCTCCTCCAGATGGGCCCATTTTTATTAAAGTATTACTGCCCTCCCAATTACCTAAGCTGGAAAGTTCAAAGGCCTCTCTTGTTTCTTATTCTTCTTTCCCATCTCAAAAAAGTCTCGCTGCTCAATCATTCCTTTGAGCCCTCTCTATTCTACTTCCAGTCATTATTCTTCTATGCTTGAATTACAGCTTCCTGCCTCCATTGGACTGAGTCTAATGCACCTGCAGAGAGACACCTTCTGGGAAACGAGAGTTTCTGGGAGTAGCGTGAAGCAGCGGAAAAGACCAGGGTATCAAATTAGAAAGGCCTACACATGAAGCTCAGCTCCACCTTCTGATTTGAATGTCCTGGGATAATATACTAAAACATATTTGAGCCTCAGTTCCATCATCTGTAAAGTGAGAAATAATATTTACCTTGCACCATTTTTGTGATAATCAGAAGTAATGTAAGGCAAGTGCATCTCCATGTGACTACCACAAATGGCATAATGTTTGGTAAAAAGTAGGTACACAGTAAATGGTAAATATTACTTTTATTGCACTCTCCTATTCTTAAACATTTAATAGTCTCTTTCCATTCTCTTCTTTCCACATGGCCTTCCTGTTCTCACCTAGTCTTATGCAAAATACTATTTTATGTTTGAATTCAAATTCAAGATCCAGCTCAAGCACTACCTCCTCCAAAATTCCTTTCCCAATCACACCAACCTGTCCAATTCTTGTAACACTGTGGTGCATGTGCCCAGGACTTGGTGATGTTGAAATAATAAAAGCCATGAAAGTAATAATAATAATGATTGTTTGTTTAGCTCTATATCAGAAGAGAGAAACATCAAAGTGTCCGGGCACAGGCTTTCTTCTTCTGAAGCGATCCATCAAAATGCTCTTACTTACTCATTCATTTAAGTAGATGAGTGCTGATTCTGGACCATCTCTGTGGTGGCTACAGCAGCCATGCATAGAGAACACTCTTTCTTGCTTAGTACCAAGGGCTTGAGAGTTGGTGGGAGGTGAAGGATACATATGCAAAAGAGTCACCTTTTTGACTCTTTTTTCTCCAGCTCCTTGGAGAACAAGAGTCAAGACCCTAATTCAGAGTGTCCCCGCTGAGAGAGCGCACAGTTTAGACAAGGCCTGAGAACACTCTGAGGGGTTGGTTCTGCAAACAGCCTGGGACTACAGTGGGGCTCCTGAGTCCACCTCACTGGGGAGATGGGCAGGCCCCCAGTTGCCTGTTTTCTTGTGTGAACAAAATTGCTAGGTAACTGAGAGCTGGAACAGTGGGGATCCAGGCCAGTCTGAGAATGAATTTGAGCCCTAGCCTCAGTGCTGAATGACCAGATAGAATGTGGAGAGACAGTTGGCAAAAAGAGCTCTACCACCAGAGGCAACAGAAGCATGGGTACCTAGACATGACCATTCGCCTGCAGAAATTTTTCAGCAGAAAATGCCAGGACCCCATGTCTGGCCACATCCCAGGACAGCAGTAGCACTTTCTAGAGTACTTCAGACCTGGGAGCAGCTGTGGAATTCTCTGGCCAAAATATGCTATGTCTCAGTGGAACATCCTACAGTGGAACCCGTAGTCCCACCAACTGGCCTGATCAACCTAATCATATCTCTGAGTTTCTTGAACTTGTCACAGGGTGTTGGACTTTGACCATGTCTAGTGAGGAAGGAACTACCAAGAAAGAGAACTGTTCTTCCTGTTAATTTGGACATGTAACATTCTCAAGCTGTGATTTTATGTGAAGTTGCAATTATGTCCTAAACAAAAAGTGGGTAAACGCCCATTTAAACACACAATTTTCTACATATATTCCTTATCACATGTGGGGTTTTTTTTCATTATTTAAGGATGTGTTTTACTATTCTTATTAAATTGATCATTCATCATGTTAATATATATGTATTTTCTTATCATCCATATGATCTAATACCACACTCTGCATATAATAGGTATTCAATAAATATTTGGAGAATGAATTAATGAGTAACAATAAACAGGGATTTTTCATGAACGGTTGATCTGGTACCATTTCAACATCTGTGTCTGTTTAATAACTTTGCTTTTCCCTTCTGGTTCAATTTGGTCACAGGGTATTCTGAAGATTAATGAATAAAATATTTATGAACCCTTTTAGAAAGGCAAATGAAAGATCAACATAATATTTCCTCTCTGCATAATAAAGAAAGAGAATTCCTAATATCCTTTAGGCAACTTCACCTTAAAACTCTTCATTTCATTTTGTCTGAAATATTCTTTTGATTTATTAATGTGGATTTAAAGAGTACTGGCCAAGCATATCTTGGATATTAGTGCCTCAGAGTCAGTCTTTGACCATTACTTAAACTTTATATCACAAAACTGCAGAGGCCACACTTAAAGAAAATTGTCTTTTTAATGTAAATATAGTTACTTACGTACCAATGTTATGAAACTAACATCAACAATTTGATAGTAAAACTAGCAATGATTCTCGTTCTTTCATTCACTTAATCTCATCCAGGGCATCAGAGGAAGCAACTACCTATTCTACGAAGAATATATATGTGTGTGCTTAGTCACTTGTCATATTTGTATAAACAGGGTATCATAAGACTTTGAGAAAGATGAAGTTTACCCTGAACAGAAATATCATCTACACTAAAAGGCAAAAATGATATTTGCCTTGAAGTAAATGAATACCATTTTTGGAGGGCTTACTATGTGCCAGACATTGTCTTTGAGGAGTAGCAAAGTTATGTATTTAATCTTCACAGTGACACCGTGATGTAGCCGTTACTATTTCCACTAAATAGATGAGGTAATTGAGGTTCAGAGATGTTAAGTAATTAGCAGAAGTTTATAAAGGAAGTAATAAGCAGATCTCAGTTTCAACAGTTAGGTGACTCTGATTTCAAAGTTCTTGCTCTATGATAGAAATAGATTTAATAGTCTTTGATAACTGACATAAAAAATTAGCAAAAATCCAACCTTTAATTTAATTCTTTGCCAACAAGCCATCTTTTTAATCTAAAAAAGGAGGGGTCTGACATTGGGAGGAAATAAATGACATATACAAACAGAAGTTTTTGTAAACGTCTAACTAGATTTAAAACCTTGTTCAGTAGGGATATTGTCATTCTAATAGCACATTTCAAATTATTGTATTTGGGCCCATTTTTTAAAAAGACTACTAGATTCAAATACTATGTAGGTTCTATATGAACCTTCCTAAGTTTTCTATGCCGATTAACCATCCAGTACATATACACACACATCTACTATGGTGTAAACACATAAAAGAGACAACATGATGTTGGAATAATTGAATTGAATTTTTTTTTTCCTAAGTAATCACCTGCAACATAGGGCTCAAACTCACAAAATTATCAATCCATCTAAACATTCACATATGTTACTAACTGAACCAGGTAGGCACCTCATGATTGAATTAATTAAATTATAAGCACCACATCAAAATTTGTTCTATATTTGGAAGGCACCAGGAGCTTAAGAGAAATCAATAATATAATTTATAATTATAAAAATCCAGGTAGGTTTCCAATATTTTTGTATGTTAATTCAATATCCTTTTTAATCTTCAGGGAAACACAATAAAATTTATTATTTCTATTTGACAAGCAAGGCCCAAAGTGGTTAAGTAACTTGCCTAAGATAACAGCATTGGAAAGGGTTGAAAATGGGATTTAGATGCTGACTTCTGATCCCTATTTATTAGTTTAATTTATCTGGGAAGAATACAGGAGGGTTTAGTAGACCAACTATCCACAAGCTTACCCCAAACTGGTGTGAAACCCTACACATTGAAGTTGAAGAAGAAACAATGAATGTAACATTTTTTGCTGGCTTCTAATTCATTGTACCTAATTTTTACTTCTGGAGGCTTAAGGGTTCCTTAAAATTTGCTTCAGGCTATAGCCCAGAGATCTTCCTTTGTATATAATCTACTTATTCTATGTACCTGCATCTATACACTGAGGATTATAACTGCCCCTGATGTTGCCATGAGGCAACAATAGGACTAGGATGCAGTTAAGTGTTAAATACATTTCACAGTAGGTCATTTCATAGTAGAGATTGCCAATACAAACGGTAATATGTATCAGGAGCAAGATTCAAAATTTATATACAAAGGCAATGTTTGGATCAGAGTTCCTAGAGCTATTATACACTCAAAGGCCCTCAATATTCACACTTCAAATCTGGGTATGCTCCTACTTCTAAAAACAAAGTCAAATAATTCTTGGATCACACAGGCAAGAAAATTTCTCTATCGGTAAAATACAGAAGTAGGAAACATCTACTGTTGCATATATTTACATGAAAAAAGCTCAGTTATGACTCTTGTTTATTATATGTAACATAAATTTCATTATATACCATGTTCTTGATTTATTTGAAATATTATCTATCTTAATAATTCTTCTGAAATTGAGCATGATAAAACAAGCTGAAATTTGTTACAAATTACAGTACCGAAGAATGAAAATTTGTTAAAATTTGATAGATATACTGAGTCCAAAATTTACAATAGCTACAGTCAAATGTTACATTTATACATATTTTTAGAGTTAAGAGTTACTATTTAATAAAAAATCTACAAAAATCTTATGTATGTTTAGTGTCCTGAGGCCATGTATTATAAATGCTAATTGTCTTAATAATATTATGACACTAACATTGTCTTTCTAGTAAATAAATAAGGCTAAACCTTTCCTTTCATTATAGTATCTAAAAGTAATATTAATCTATGTAAATATAAATAATAAACATTATATGCTTTTATATTATTTGTTTTTATGTAAAACTCTACATAAATGTAAGTATTTAAATGGAAACTTTTGTTATTGTTTATTATTTAAAAATTTAGGGTGCCTGTGGTGTGACTCAGTCAGAAGAGCATGCGACTTTGATCTAAGGGTCCTAATTTCAACCCCATGTTGGGTGGAGAG
Source organism: Mustela erminea (assembly GCF_009829155.1). Taxonomy (NCBI): domain Eukaryota; kingdom Metazoa; phylum Chordata; class Mammalia; order Carnivora; family Mustelidae; genus Mustela; species Mustela erminea. The sequence continues at coordinate 29,725,567 of NC_045617.1, forward strand.
ACAATAAATTAATAAATAAATGAAATTTATGTATTTATGTATTTATTTATTTATTATTGTGGAGCATAAGGAATAACATGGAGGATGTTAGGAGAAGGAAAGGAAAAAGAATTAGGGAAAATCAGAGGGGGAGATACTGCGGACTCTGAGAAACAAGCTGAGGGTTTTGGAGGAGAGGGGGTTGGGGAACGGTGAGCCCGGTGGTGGGTGTTAAGGAGGGCACATATTGCATAGAGTACTGGTTGTGGTGCATAAACAATGAATCTTGGAACACTGAAAAAATAAAATTAAAAAAAAGTTCCGAGAGTGTATTAATTAAAAAAAATAAATGAACTTTAAAAACACTAAAAAAGTATATTACTTAAAGACTATAGTGAGGCCAAAATATCTTTTATCAGGTGTTATGTTTCAATATTTTTAATATAAATTCCAAATTATAAAAATAGTAAAATTCCTAAAATAAATTCCTAAAATTATGGGTAAAATAGAATAATACAAAACAATATAGTTTTGATAGAATTATCACTCCCTATCAGTCCATCCCTTATTTCCAAATATAGAATGTAACTTAGCTCTGTGTATTTTGTTCTGAATGTAAACAGTCAAAAAACATGTTTTGTGCATTTTAGAAATAGATCCACTCTTTTTATTTTAGGAATAGATCTTATAAAGAAAAATAACTATGGTTTATTGCAATTGCTAATCTTTCTTAGCCAGAATTTTTCTGTAGTTCATTATGAATCCGTATCTAAGTAATATTCCTTGTTATTCATATGCCTCAGTGCTATCACTTACTCTGTGTTTTTAATGATTTCAATCACCTGACTTAAACTATTCTGAGTTTGTTACATATATCTATATGTAACTATATAGCTAGTAAATACAAAATAAGAAGCTGAGGGAAATTATGAACAGAAAAATATTAATGCATTACAAGTGAGTATCTCATGATCTCAGATCAGTGCTTCTCAGTATCAGATCAGACACATTTTGCTCTTGAGGGTGGAAGGAATAAAAAAAATGTCTCCTGATTCAACCTTCTTTTTTCCAAGTGAAAAGTTTAAAAATTGGCCTAAAAAATAACATGATTATGAAGGAAATGATTCATTGCAACTGCCATTTTTCATGTAAGGAACAATTACTTAAAATGGAAATTCCAACTCTTTATCAGCTTTAGATAAATGCTGATTATTTAATCTGTCAATGAGCAAAGGCAATTAAATGGAATGTTGTATGTTAATGAAACAATGGAGGTTGTTAGGTCATCTCAATTATTTATATTCAGATTTAACTTGCAACCTAGTACATCATGGAAGATTAATAAGTATATAAAGTAAAGGAATATAACACCATTCTGTTATTCACGCCACAAACTCCAGTCCTTTTACTATTCATTAAATCAATCATGTACAAATGTAATGAATGTTGTGCTTATGACTTCATAACATACTCTGAAATATCTTATACAAATACTTCTGTCACATTTGATTATGATATAGATTCCTAAATATTTCTTCTGTGGTAAAAACAAGAATAAAACTAGCAGTTATGGTGATAAATATTGTGAAATGTTGCACATTTTTCAGAAAAATACTAAGAAATTATGCAAAACTCCTGATAAATATGTTTGTCTCTTGCTATCACAAAATAAAATAGAAAACAGGGAATTTTAACAATTTTGAAGGAAGGCTTAGGAAACTCAATCAACCAAAGAAACACAAAATTGGGAAGAAGGCAACAATTAAAGTTTAAATGTTTTTTGTACTACTAAGATGTGAGATGTCATCAGTAAGACACTCTTCTGATTTTGTCAATTCCCTAAGCTCTGTGAGGAAATAGATGTATTATCTTCATCACCAAATCCTCAGTGCCTGATATCAAGTTCTGAGTACACAGCATATGCACAATTAAAATTGATCAAAGAAAAAGTAATTGATTCATCATTTTGTTACTTTTTATACCTTTGGTGTTTTAGTGGGATTTAAGATAAAGTCAATATTTTCAAATGTCTCTATTGATTAAAATGTGGAGAGTTAGTTTGATCTGCTGTCTGGCAGAGTCTTAAATTTTCTTTTCAACGGAATTGAAGAAAATGGCCCCAGCTAATTAAGAAGACAGTGGCAAGGATAGGCTTGTAGTTCCAAGAGTAAATGAAAATCTACCTGGTCATACTTTATTCCTCTGTGATTCTATTTCCTAAAGGTATACCTTTGTGCAGTAGCAGAGTGATCACTAGTGTCCTCTTAGTACCTAAGCTCCCTGTCATGAATTGGGTATATAAGACATTTATCTTTAAAGTTAATCAAATTACGAAAGAAATTATAAAATTTCTGGGCTCAGAGGACATAGAACTTAAAAGACGCATCTCATAAACATTTTCACTGTTTTGTAAAGGAGAAGAGAAACTCCTTTCCTAACTCACTAAAATTTCACTATTTAATCAAAAGTATTTCTTCTCTTGCCTTTTAAGATATTTTTCTAACAAATATTTGACACTAGCTTAATTGCATTTTCCAAATGATTAGGTATCTTGACAATAAAGTATAAGTACATAAATTTTAAAAAAGCTCCCTAGAGCATATTTGGGAAAAGGAGAGAATCTAGTGATTAGAGCACAGATGTAATATGATTAAAATAAATTAACAGTCACATTTCTTCAGTCAGACAGTCCTTTCATTATGAACACCCTCATAATGCATTCACTTTGCATCAGACACCTAACTAGGTACAGGGCCTTCAAGGATGAAGAAACCTAGGTCCTGCCTCCAAAGAGATACAGTCTTTTGGAAAGGAGACATGAGATACATCATGAAAGAAGTTAGGGTGGGACGTTGGGTGAGCCTGGTGGTGGGTGTTACAAGGACACATGTTGCATGGTGTACTGGGTGTGGTGCATAAACAATGAATTCTGGAACACTGAAAAGAAATTTTAAAAATAAATAAAAATTTAAAAGAGAGAGAGAGAGAGACACGAGAACGAAACTACCAGTGTTGAACTTCAACATGCGGTTAAAAAACATGCCCAAATGAAAGAGCACACAGGTAAAATCACAAGAAAGGTAACAGATGACCTGAAAATTAAAGTACAAGTAGGGATATGCCATGCGTTCAGACAGTGGGAACAGCCTGTGCTAAAATGAGGAGCACACAACAGTGTGGTGAGAATGGGTGGCTTCAGAGAGCTGGGAGCAGGCAAATAGGAGGCTGGACAAGAAGCAGAAGCCAGATTATGGAGGGCCTTGCAGGCTTGGCAAATCAATAAAAATTTTATCTAGTAAATGACAAGGAGTCATTAGCAATGTTCACATAGAAGGTAAGCATAGAGGAGAGATATTAGGAGTGAGACTTCAAGAAGGATATTACAATAGCCAGAGGAGAGATCATGTGGTTCTTAACTAAGGCATGGGTCATGGGGTGAAAAGAAGAATGTAGTAAAGAAAAAATTGAGACTATAGACTTGAAAAGTGTTTGATGATTGACTGATGGATGTGAAGAGAGAGAAGGAGATGGAGACAGCAGTTGGCATCCAATGTTTATATTTCCAAAATAGTAACCTCCCTGTAGAAATCCAAATAATATAGCCAACCAACACGTCATTATTGACTTGCATTTTAAATTTACATTGTCAAGGAATATGTGCGATATTACATTCAATATAAGAATAAATGGTACTTTCTAACTACCAAATAAAATACAGGTCCATTAGTATTAATATATGTGGGCATAATGGGGGAACTAGGAAAGATTTCTAGGACACAGCTAGACTATTTAAAACTGACCTTGATGTATTTCCACTGGATTTCATTCTCTTGAATTGAGATTATTGCAAACTCAGTATATCAATAATAAATACAACCATCATCAGCTCTGATGGATTCAAGAAAGTCAATCTCTGCCCTTGGGAACTGTGATTGGAGAAGTCAGATGTCTGGGCAGAAGACTGAGAGCAATGTCAACTGATCATGCATTAAAGAACAGTGGTCCACTTAGAGGACTTCCATACTCCCAGAAGCATGGAAATATGTATATGTTTATACTCAGGAGACAATGCACAGTAAAGAAAGTGTTCTACAGTAAGGGCTCATGTCTGGGGAGGAGTCTAGCACATTGACTGGATGCAGGCATTGGGGAAAGTGTGAGAGGAGTCTAGTACATTAACTGGTGCAGGCACTGAGGAAAGTGTGAGAAAGGTGACATCAAGAGTTAGGAAAAAAAAAAACCTTATTTGTGAAAAAAGGTTGTTGAGCTTCTTTTTTTAACTTCTTCCTTAAAGAGATTGGGCTTGGATGTACTCTGGAACTTGGTTTCTTGTTTGGATTGATACCAAATGGAAATAACATTTTTACTGAGTTAATGAGATTAATATATTTATTATGATGACCCCAAATCATAGAAGAAACCACAAGTACAAGAGAAATGGTCTTGTATCCAATAGTCATTTAGCAGATAAACACTTAACCCAGGGGTCAGTTAAGATGCTAACTCAACCAGAAATATTCTTATGAATCAAATTCCTTGTTTCCTTTTATAGTTCAACATGAAGAAAGAATGTGAAAGTCTAAGCACTATGATCTTATATACTGACAAATGACTATGATACTGATAATAATAGGTCTTGCTCTAAGCACCAGGGACTTTGCTGATAATCCCATTTCTTTATGGGACCATAGGGAGAAAAAAGAACAAGAGATATATAAACACTGAGATCTCATGAACTGACTGAAGGGAATGTTGCCAAAACCACAAAGCCACGCTGTATTTCTTTTCTTTTCTAACTAGACTCCTCTTAATTTCCTAACTCCATTCATGGCAGAAATGGCCTAATAATTCCTTTTCCTAAACACTTAATGACTGGGAAAATGCTTACAATCTGATCTTAAATGAATAAGAAAAATAATACTCATGCAAGGCATATATATACTGACATTCTTATACAGATCCCTTGTGGGTTTTATATTTATAATAATAAATGTGGTATTTTATAATTAAGAATTAATGGTTTATAATGAAAATATTTTGCATATAATATTTCATGTCATTATATAATGCTATCTAATGAGATTTGGAAAGATATTACTTTCCAAAAGAGAATTTTTAAAAAGTAATCAATCTATATCCATTTTTGAAGACATTTTTATTTTAACAGCAAACTTCATGTCTATTTCCAAAATAGTTGATGTTCCATGCTTTATTTATAAATAATATATATAACTAGTACACATCTTTAGATAAGAAATAATATTTAAAAAGTGCTCATACAAGTAAATTTAACTTCAGCTCACTCATTTTCAAAATGTTCTCACTTTTAAATCTTATTTCAAATTTTCTGGAGAAATCTTTATATCTTGTAGTAACTTAAAAATATAGAACTGAAGGGGTAATTATCTTTTATATGTGAACATTTTTATTTTTTTAATTTAATATGCCACTTGGAAAACACTTCATGACTATAACAAAGGGAAGAGTGTTGGCATTGAGTATTCTTCTAAAGATTTCAAAATATGTTCTATACACAATGCCCAGAATTTTCAATAAACAGGCTAATTTTCTTTTTTTCTTATCAGTGCATTTTTATTCCATCACTCAACCACTCCGGCTAAATCACCTGCCAGCTCAGAGAGACAGAACTGAGAAGGAACAGACTCATGGCTAAGAAAAAAAAAAGAACCCAAACCTGTATTCCCCCTAAAACCCTTTTTGTTCTATCTTCTGAAGGTTAATTCCCTCTAAGAGTCCCTGCCTCCTGGACAATTAACCTTTCCTTTGTACTTATTTGTCTTTTAATAGTCTCTATAAGTTACTTAGAAGTTAGACAGCACTTTGTTTCAGGCGATGACATGTAGTGTTATATAGGGAATCATACAGAAATACAGAGAATACCTAAATACAGTTGCATATTTTTTGTGGTTTTGATTTATAAAGAAGAACAGTAATCCTTGAACATATTAGTAGAAGTTTTAGATTTAAGTGCTAAGTAAAAGTGTTAATATTGTCATGATACTTAGTGATTTATTTTTCTTAAATTCATTCAAAAATGGTTTTGAGTAACAATAAGATATCCATATGGAAATCAAAGAATGATAGACAGCTAGATAACACATATTAAAAAATATATATATACATGATTAAAATAATAACTTAAAGAATAGTATATACTTTAAGAAATAACATTTTCTTATTAAGTTCCAAAAGTCTAACTCAACATCTTCACACTGAGAATAACGCATAATATTTGTAATTTTTTTAGGTTGTATTTCATTTTTAATCTGGATATAATTTAGAAAAAAAAATCTTCATTTTACAATTATTTAAATATTTTCCTCCCAAAAAAGTTTCTCAAATAAATCTTAGGTTAATAATACCAAAATACTAGAACTAGTCAATGATCTCTATTTTTATGCAAAAGGATAAAATTCCCCTCATATTGTATCTTTAAAAATAGTAATGTGGATATAAGACATTTTCAAATTGTAGGAGGTTGTTTTTCTCACTAAAAGAAAGCAAATGTCTTTTTTCTTTCCATTAGAAGGTTGGTACCATGAGGGCAACTATGATTTCAGTCTCTATGAAGATAGTTAATTTGTCTGATTGAGTCTACTTTTAAAGAAAAAATAACAGAAGTTTTCCTTTATTTTGTTATATGAAAACCATACTTTGAACCTTTATTGAAGAAACTAAGGGAAAAATTATCATCCTAACTGAAAAAGATTTCCACATATCAGAAAAAAGAATGTTATGCTTATAAAGTTTTCATTTAGACTGACACTTAATAAAAGACGTTGTCAAGACCTAGGAAATGTAAATATTGCCAAAGTGCTTAGTTATTTCCTAAAATGTAGCAATAATTAGAATAAAAATAGAAATAGTAAACAGAATCAATGAAAATGTATGAAACGTTTATAATTTGCTTAAATAACTATAGTATAAAAATAGTATAGTATAAACCTACCTGGTTTTGTAAGGAACCCAGTACTTATATTTAGCTATTGAGCACTTGAAATGTGACTATTCTGAATTAATATGTATGGTGTCAAAGACAACTTTCAAAGACTTAGTAGCAAAAAGAAAATGCAAAATATCCGTCCTAACTTTTAAACTAATTATTTGTTCAAGTAATAGTATTTTTAATATAATCAGTTAAGTAAAATAAATTAATAATAGTGATTTTTACTTGTTTTTATTATTTTTATGGAGATATCAGACAATTTTAAATTATATGTGTCTTCTATTAGGTTTTCATTGGCAGCAATGGTATAAGGAGCTAAACTTATACCAGAATGTTCCCTTCTTTTGTAGTTTCTCCATAAATCCAGTTTCTAAGTTTAAGCAAGGATTTGAAAATAACAAGTGTGATTATTGTTAGTCTTAAGCCTTAAAGAGTGATTAAATGAAAGGAGATTCTTGTGTGATGTAGGTCATTCATATGACATCACAAACCAACATGATGAAGAATAATCATGTATCAGTAGTTAAGATCAAAAGTATAACTATCAGGTTAACATCTTCTTCTCAGTCTCTAATTTATCCTCTATATGGCACTCATTAAACTTAGAGAAATCCTCACATTGTAGTATTCTAACAATAGCTGTAATGTCTTTTGAGATATAAAAGTACAAATTTGCCACATAAAATTAATTTAGGAAATCTTAATAAGATTATTGGCAATAGTAGTTCTGAGAACCTGCCTGTAATGTCAAACAGTTTTTATCCAGCAGATTAAATAATTTGTGCAAAATTACTTAGAAATACACAAACTAATCTGGAAGTGGGAATTCATACCGTCATAAATCCATCCAGCAAACCTGAATCGGGTTTCGGCGGTGCCTGCAACCGTTCCATTGACCACTTTTCAATGATGGAGGAGACTTGTGTGTTTTCTGTATTTAATATTCTGAACCCTGTCATGTTAACACCGCTGTATCGATAGGGCTCTACATCAAGAGCAAAGAGATCCTGAAAGACAAATTTCTTTGTGTTAGTATTAGTAGAGTATATTCACACAAATGTAAAATCAAAATAGGTAATTATTCTTACTTCCCTTAGATAGTTAACATGATTGTTTCTCAAATGACATTAAACATCACAAATCACCAAGATTAAATTGACTATTTTCATGCTTTTCTAATGTAAACATGCATATTCTAAATAAATATGTATGTATGGGAGCCTGGGTGGCTCAGTGGTTTAAGCCGCTGCCTTCGGCTCAGGTCATGATCTCAGCGTCCTGGGATCGGGTCCCGCATCGGGCTCTCTGCTCCGCGGAGAGCCTGCTTCCCTCTCTCTCTCTCTGCCTGCCTCTCCATCTACTTGTGATTTCTCTGTCATATAAATAAAAAATAAATAAATAAATAAATAAATAAATAAATAAATAAATATGTATGTATATATCATATTCAAATTCTACCAATGAAATGACAGGTATTTCTGTAACCTGCAGTTAAGACTTACATAAGCTTTCTTCTCCATATTTAGGATAGATTGCCCTTAAATTTTATGTTCTATCTTATTTTTTTAACTAACTAGATTTTTTTTTTTTTTTTTTTTTTTTTGGTATGCCCTGCTTCCTTGGCTCGTTACTGGCACTTACTGTTTTTTTATTTTGTCTTTTTTTTTTTTTTTTAAAGAAACATTTCATGAAATATGGCTTCTAACTAATGAAAATTATATTAAAGCTGAGGGTAACAAACTGGCCTTTTTGGTTGTAGAACCCTTGCAATTCCTTTGTTGTTGGTGTTGTTGTTTTTACCTTACCTGGCAAGTTCACCACAGGGAACCTTTAGATTTTGGTTGTTGGTTCCAGGCTGTAGTGAATACTTTGACTTTAACTTTTGGTTTTCCCAGGTGAGAGGAGGCCATAGCATTCAGAAGAGTTGAATGTCACCATAAGAACATGCAGCATGTGGGACCCCTGACCTCTTTCAAGCTGGCATTAACTAATCTTCAGATCTTATAGATAATATTAGGAACAAGAACAACAGTAATGCTGTTGGTCCTGTGAAGCTTGTCTTGGAGTTATACAGTGACATAGGCTACAAAATAGAAATAAATTCAGTGGAGAGCAGAAGATATTGGTCTGAACTGTGCTCTGTGCTGTGAAAAAATATAAGGAATTTTTAGGTTTTTATTTTCAATATTTGCAATCTAGCCAAAGAGACACATGCTCACACACCCTAAGGGGCAAGAGAGTAGAAGTGGTAAGTGCAAGGAGTCAAAAGCAAGACAAAAAACTTTCAATTTTTGTAGTCAAGAATAACTTCATAGAGCAGATGGGATCTAAGCTCCCATTAAAGAATGACCAGGCTTTTGATAGGCAAAAGGAAAAAGGATGTCATTCAAAGTGTCAGTAAAGGGACAAAAATTTGAAAACATAAAACCTATTCAGGAGATTGATCTAGATCAGTTTTTTTTATAAAAGAGGATTGATAAAGGAGAATAGCAACAAAAGAAAATAAGAAAGTTAGGTTAAAATCAAACTAAAAAAATGTCTTCAATTATGGGTTAATGAGCTCCATATATCTTACTTTTTTTTTTAATTTCTTTTTCCTTATTAAGAGATACTTTTGATTCCTCTAAAATCTTGTGATTATGGTGAAACTGGGTTGTAACTATTGACATAAAATTTGCTGATAAGTAAAGTTTTCCATTCCCTCCCCTCCAGCCTATCACTAAGTTTCTTACGGGCTGCAAAAAGTCACCAGGTGGGAAGTAATACCCCTACTAGAGTGAACCACAGTATTTACCAGTAAAATATAAACTGCTGTGTGAAGAATCTGTATTGGAGGAGAGTTGTTATTACAGGAAGCTATTGTAATCAAATACATTTTAGTAGCTTCAAGACTCCTAAAATCAAGGAGACCAATCTGAATACCTCTGAGTTAATAGAAAACATTGGTTAGACTGGTCGTTGTGGGAATGGAGATGCATGCTAGAGACAGTATGGAGGATAAAAACAGTCAAATTTTGGTGAAGATGTAGGAGTCAGAGAATGGAGGCTTTGAAGGAAGTTAGAAGAGGAGTCCATTAAGAGGTTCAAATAATTTGAAATTAATGTGACAACAGTTAGACTTGTTCTGTAATGTAACAGTAAATAACAATTCAGAAATATTACAAAGGGAAATTTAGATTTCATGTCAACAAAGGTAATAATTGAAGTTCTGAATACATACCAGGTCTGAAGAAAATACTGAAGAGGAAAAAGGAAAATAGAATAAAGGTTCAAACTTGGAGGTAACTCTCACACTTGAGGTAACAGGCAATAAAGGGAAATAGAATATGCCAGCCCCAAAGATGGCACTTTGGCAGGTGGATTACTCTGATCTGAAGGCAATCAAGACCCAGTCGACTCAGGAAAAACTTTTATGTTGCCTTAACTATCTGAAATAATTTATATAGGGGGCCAGTACCAGAAAAAAAGCTATTACTAGAGTTAAATTTTTTATCTGAAAGATCTTTCTGCAGGGCAGGGTGAACTTCTAATTACCAAATATCTGCTTCTTATCGGTCTGTGAATTACCCTCCTCCCCTTTGAAGCCCCAGGCCCTCATTCTATTCCTTAGCTCAATTACCTGACCTGACCTTGGTCTCATATCTTTGGGGCTCTTTACATATGAAATTAAATTTGTTTTTTTCTTCTCCCATTAATCTGTTTTATGTCAATTTAATCAGTAGACCAGCCAAAGAACCTAGAAGGGAAGAAGGACAAATTTTCTATCCTTATACAGCAGGGAAAAATTAGTGACAGAGACAGTCATTTCACAGAAGAAGAAAATCAGGATACCATATTAGTAAAGAAATAGAACCAAGAGTAAGTAGGTTTGACAGAAGGGTAAGGTCATATTTTCATGCAAATTTAAGAAAAAAACTGTGTGGTGGGTATGTAAAAACAAAAGATAAAGGTAACATTCAATTTGCTAATAGGAAATTCAGTAAGACTGACATTTAAAAATCCGACTAAACATAGGCAAAAATAGGATAGAAAATTTAGTGTACTAAAAGAACGGTTTCAGTGAATCTAGTTTTTGTAAAGTAAATAGAACCAAATAACAACAGAAAAATGTGTGCTTTTTTTTTTAAAAAACACTGATTTTCTCAGCAAACTAATTTTAAAATCTATTATGTTCTGAAAGTTCTGTAAAGCAATATATAAATAAGATATGATATTTTGAATTGAAATCTGAAATAATATTATTTCAAAATCATCAGCTTTCCACCAAAAATTATTCCCTATGAGGATCAATTCCTCCTGAGTTCTACCAAAATAAAACAAATGATAATTACAAAGGTGCTAGTCATCATTTTCACTCAAAAGCCCATTTTCCATACTGAAAAGTCGTAACAATAAAATTTAGAGCATTAACTTTATGCTTTAATAAGTTACTTACCAGAGTGGTAAAGATATAATGATAATATTCTGTCATCATTCCCATAGCTAAAGCCTAGGAAGTAAAAAATAAAAAAAAAAATTAGTATTTAAGGTACACATCATATGAAATATGTCAATAGCAAAATAGTAGGATGTAATGAAGACTCTGGGAATAATACTAAGTTTACATTAAAACGGGTCAAACTAAATCTTTTCCCCATAGTTAAGGAAGATTAGTGGTTACTGAAGGAATTTCTGAACCAATTCTCTTGGTAGAAAAGCTATTAGTTGAAAGTTTGCAATGTAAAGTTTATGACTTTACATATTAAAGGAGGCATTAAAATTGACACAAACCTGAAATTAGCACATCTTAGATCATTATATTTGTAATGTCTCCACTACAAATACCCTAAAGAGGAACACCACTTTATTTTTACGATCACTATTATTCAATTAGAGGGTGAAAATGCTATAAAGTACAATGCCAGTAGGAATTTTTTTTTAGCACTTTAGAGACTTTCCTTAGCATTGATGAAGCAACTGTAAATAACCACTGTTATTTGAAAAGTACAAAGAAATTTTTTTTTAATTTTTACTAATACACCAGTTGCAAACTACTGTTTTATTTCATACTTCTACAGTCCTTGTCAATTTTCGACAATTGATCTTAAAATAAGGACTTTTGGATTAGAACTTCCAGTCAGTGAACTGTCAATTTTTCTTTTGAAAATGAGAACACTTTTGAAATAGCTGTTTATCAATGAACAGTAGTTGGTGATGATGATTGAAAAATGATGCGTTTTTGAGCTGAATGAAGAGCTCTTAGTAGGAAACAAGTATTCTCAGGTGCACCTAATACTCTTCCATAAAATTCTAACTACATGAATTCATTTGCTAAATAGCTGCCCCAGTTCTACACTCCGTATTCTATACTCACAGGTAGGTATTAACCAATTAGTGAAAATAAAATTTGCATATCTAGAAGCAAGTTGTTCAGTTAAGAAAGAATAGATATTCATGAAGACTTTGGAAAAATAAAATACATTTATTAAAAGGGAGGGACATTTGTTAATGAAAGGCAGCAGCGAAGAATTAAGCAGGTGAAAGCAATTTAGAAATTGTGATATTGCAATTTATAATAAGAGTACATATTTGGTCTTCATTGGTGAATTCCCCTGCCTGACACACACAGTGGAATTTTGTGCGCAACACCTAGGAACCAAATTATCAAATCATATTTTCTGAATGGACAGAGATTGTGTGAGCCAATGATACTTTGATGAAGTCTGAATCTTAACTGAAATGAGAGAAAATTTCTCTTAGGTTTATAAGATAATCTTTGTAGAAGGTATTCATTGTTCCTGATGGGTATGTACCAAAGGTTTCTCAACTCCAGAACTGTGTAATGACAGCTCAGCATTATCCTTGTCAATAGTTTTATCAAGTCAACAGGTATATAGATATAGATTAAAAAAATTGAAGATAATTGAAAGAAACAGTAATTCAAATCCACAACTATAATTAACATATAATGCCTAAAATGTGTTTGGTACTATTCTAAGCACATTGCATATTTTAATCCGTTTAAGCCTTGTAGAGGCTGAAGGCAAGCAGACACAAGATGCGTCATTTTAGCATGAACATTATTCCAAGCTGAAGGCAATGAATATCCCTGTGGGCTCAAGAGAAACTTTTGCCCCTCCCTTAACTCCTTTGAAAAATCTAAATTGGGGATCTTTCCAGAATAAGGGTTATTAGCAGAGATAAATTTTATTTGAGTGATCCAACAGTATGGCAAGACAAACATCTAATTACCAAACATCTGCTTTTCTTACACCCTGTGAATTGGTTCCTTTCCTCTGAAGTCCCTCTTCTCTTTCTTTCATCATGACACATGTAACTTATTTTGCCAGACTGTCTTTGGAATTTCCATGTCCGTGTGGATACCCTATATGTATGCTATTAAATTTGCTTTTCTCCTATTAATCTCTCTCCTGTCCATTTGATTCTTAGTCCAGCTAGAAAGACCCTTGAAGGGGTAGGGATTCTTGCTTCCCAATAGCTTCATTTAAAATCTTATGAGGGGGGCGCCTGGGTGGCTCAGTGGGTTAAAGCCTCTGCCAGAAGCTCAGGTCATGATCCCAGGGTCCTGGGATCAAGCCCCACATCGGACTCTCTGCTCTGGCAGGAGCCTGCTTCCTCCTCTCTCTCTGCCTGCCTCTCTGCCTACTTGTGATCTCTGTCTGTCAAATAAATTTAAAAAACAAAAAACAAAACCAAAAAACCCCACCAAATCTTAAAAAACAGCAACAACAACAACAACAAAAAACTTTATGAGGTAGGTCCTATTACTATGCTTATTTTATAGGTAGGAAAGTAGGACAAATTAAGAATGAATAAATTGGCCAACAAATTGAGATCGTGAGTAAAGAAGAACTCTAGATCTCTAACTCTTGAAGTTTGGGTATAATATGCCGTTTATAAAATGGCATATTTTAGGCACCTGGCTGGCTCAGATGTTTAAGCTAATGCCTTTGTCTGAGGTCATGATCCCAGAGTACTGGGATCGAGCCCCACGTCAGGGTATTTTATATTCTCAAAGATGTAGCTTCATTGTAGGATTTATATAATCTAAACTTTTTGCCTGTTTTTTTCTTTGATAGTTTGAAAGCTTCAATCATCTCAATCCAGTGTTGAAAACTGTATTCTAGAGGTGGGGATGGCAGGGGTTAAAGAGATGGTGGTAGGGAGAGTGGTTTGCTGCACTCTATCACCTTGAGGAGAAATCTGTAAGGGATAACTAAGGGCTGCTTATGCTTTTTTTTGACCCTCCTTCAGCCTTTGATTTTGAAAACAAGAATCAGTTATGGACTATGATGTGTGACCTAAATAGAAAAGGGTAGTTATTTTTAATTGAGTACTTAACTGTAACATTAACAAAAATGGACAACAGAGATACTCTCTTGAAAGATAAATAAATAATTTTCAGGACAATTAAAAAAAGAACTTCGTGGAATTTAGACAATAGGCTTGAGCAATGCAAACTTGATCAAGGCAAAGGGGTCCACAGCGATGATCACCAGAATGAATACAGACATGCCTGATGGGCAACTCACCTCAAGATATCCATAGTCCCCAACTGATTAAGGGGCTGCTTACAACTAGGTCCAGTTACCAAAAAGGAGAAAATTCCATGTATCACGGTACCTCCTCACCTTCCCTCTTTAAAAACAGCTTCTAGCCGCTGCCTCATAGCAGACAGCCTCTCCTTTGCTGTCCTGCCTACCTCTCCTTTGAGGTGTATTCAGTAAACCTCTATCTTCTTTGTTCTGGCTTAGGTGAATTATTTTCACTGCCCCCCCACCCGGGGCCACTGGCTTCTAACCAACTGTTGCCCCATCTAACCTGGAGAGGCACCAAATTTAGACACGACTAACTTGTTCTAGATGTTTTTTAAACTATAACATTTGGGGCGCCTGGGTGGCTCAGTGGGTTAAGCCTCTGACTTCAGCTCAGGTCATGATCCCAGGGTCCTGGGACCGAGTCCCGCATCGGGATCTCTGCTCAGCAGGGAACGTGCTTCCCTTCCTCTCTCTGCCTGCCTCTCTGCCTACCTGTGATCTCTGTCTGTCAAATAAATAAATAAAATCTTAAAAAATAAATAAATAAACTATAACGTTTATGTCTTGCCATTGTGTCTTGTCAAGACAACATAATGTCTTGCCACTTTTAAGTGAACTGTATGTATACTTCAAGCCACATTAATAATAATAAAATTAATACCTTCTTCTGTAAAAATAATTTGAGAGTAGCCACCATAGCAAACTTGGGTGTACAACAGAAAAACTGGTTGTACTGTATTATCCCTCCTGGAAAGAAATACCACAGATACATTTTTCCAAAATCAAAATATTATTAAAAATTCCCAACATTTAACCAGTGTAAACAATGCCACATGACAAATGAACACATCTGGGCATATAATTTGCAGTCAGTTTATCCTTTAGGTTATATCAAGAAGTTATATTGCTCAAAGTTAACAACTGAAGAGGTGGACTTTATACATATTTTTAAAATTTTAACTTAATTTGCTTCTTATTGCTTTCTACTTGTTTATTTGCACCTGATTTTATGTTTTTTCAATCTAAAAAATATAATCTCATATTTATTTATATAACATATATATGAATATAAAAAATATAGTCTCTAATCTAGACTTTCAAGGTCTTAGTTAATACTTTTACTCTGTGATAGAATGACCTCGTGAGGTTTAATTGCAGATCATCCTAAGGCTGCCATAGGGAATTCTCTTTGACAAATTTGGGTGGAAGTGGAATCTTTTGTTATTAAGGCATGTATGCCCATTAGTGCTCTCAAAGAGCCAGCCCCATGCTTCACTCACTTTTAAAGTTTTCAGGGAAGAAAACTTCAAATTCTCTTTTGTTCAATATTTAGGAAGAGCTCACTTAGTTTAAATAAATAAAACAATGAAACAAATAAGGCTAACCTGATAAACTGATCCACATTTCTGGATACTCCTAATATGTGTTCTTAGATTAAACCAGACAAGCTGAAAGCCCATCTATGTCTATGTTCCATCTCTTATACCATTTCTTTGGACTTCTGTCATTAGCCAGTGTTGAGAAATCTCAGAAAAATTTCCCAAGTCATGAAATGAAGTCCTATTAAATGGACTGCTTCATTTACAAGAAGGAAGCTAGTTGCTTTCTTCTTGCATTCGTTTCTAGAATAACTGAGATCCAAATGTGGAACAAATGCTGTCTGGACAAGGTAAGTTAAAAAACAAACAGCGTATATATGGTTAGTTAGTGTTACAGAATTTAAAAACATGCATTCTCTGTAACAATGTTACTCTGAATTCATCTTAACTCTCATACTATCATTTTACCTTTGCTCTGGTTTTTCATCTACTAAACTTGCTAAAATTATTAACTTTTTCTACTGTATATATTTTATTTTTTAAGATTATTTATTTAAGAGAGAGCACTTGCGTAGAGGGAGAAGCAGGCTCCCCACTGAGTAGGGAGCTCCATCCCAGGATCCAGAGATCAAGACCTGAGCTGAAGGGAGATGCTTAAATGACTAAGCCACCCAGGCGCTCCTGTATATATTTTAAATTTATCTTAATTCTGTTTTCATTTTGCAAACAGAGCAGGTTACGATATAAGAAAACAATTATAAAACAATGGATATATCAAATAGAAGGCAGGATGGCAATTCTATTATTAAAGTTGATAGATACTATAACCTTTCAGATATGCAAAATAAGTCAGTTACTCTAGAGACAATACAACTGATCCTTTATATACTTGCTGGAAGCCTAGGAAAAACTACCAAAGCTCTGTCCCTGACAAATCATAGAGTGCTTCTCACTCTGGGCATAAAGGAAATCTCTCCTTGCCAAGTCTGTATATTCTAAATATGACCAAGAATTGTTTTGGTTTATATGAAAAATAAATCCCTATTCCAGGTTTCACTGTTTACTTGATTGCGCCACTTTATTCACTACCAAAAAAGACCCAAGAAACAAAAAAACACACCCAAATTTCATATGCTTTACTACCCAAATATAACACTAGAGCAATCTTCCAAATCCAATTAAAGATTTTACTGTAGTGAAACCGACATTCACATTGGAAGATTGGACAAACATCTGCTTAATAAACTAACCATGTTATAACAGGCATTTACTGTTGCTAGTTATATTTTATGGGATATAATTTGACATCTGAATCTATGTAATTCTCCAGTAGAGATATTTTATCTTATACATGAGAGGTTTTAGGACAGTTGATTAATCCCAAGCCATTGAGATATTAGCCAGTATGTATAAAAGAGCTTAAAAACCAAGGTCCAAAAGACTTGAGTCCACATCTAGGCTTTCCTGCTTAGTAAGTATATGGGCTCATACTAGCCACTTAACCCTCAACATCCAAGTCTTGCCTCATCTGTAATATATAGGAGAATAATATTTGCTGCTTTGCAGTGAGCTGTTAGGTTAGAACAGTGCAGAAGTAACATTAAAAGATTTCACTGCTATGAATTATTTCATTTGATTGATTTAGTATTATCTTTTGAGTCAGGCAATGCTTTATTCTGGAATGAATACTTAACATCGCTAGGAGAAATATGATTCCCTCTGCTATTTCTTGCTTCTGGTCATTGATCAAGTTACTCAGTCTTTCCAAGACTCAGTTTCTTCATCTCTGTAGTGAATAGTCTCTACTTCCTGGGGTCGCAGTCATGATTAAAGAAGATCAAATGTGTAAGGCATCTCCTAGAAGACGCCAGCTAAATAGCAAATCTTTTTTCCCTTCTTTCAATGAGTTGATTGTAATGGTTGAGATGCTCAATCACTGACTCTCAGTTTACTCCTTCATTTCAGTACAAAACAGAAATATCTATCTCAATAACCAACATTTGTAACAGCAAATAGCATTGCAGCCATTTGAAAGTCACCTCAGAACTTTAAACAATGTGTTTTTGAGGAGCATCAATATTTGCATTACTTTTCCTTTAAGACAATTAATTAAAAGCAAATGTCAGACTTTTTATCAGAAAATTACATCAAGGCAACTTCTCTGGCTCATTCTAACTGTGTGACAACAACACTTTGATTGAAAAAGGGTGGAGGGAGGGGGGAGTGCCTGAGTGTCTCAGCGGCTTCAGGGTCCAACTCCGGATTTTGGCTCCAGTCGTGGTCTCAGGGTCCCAGTATCTAGCTCCTCAGGATTTCTCTCCCTTTTCTTCTGCCCCTCCCAGGCTTGTGGTCACTCTTCCACCCCCCGCAAAAACCAAAGGACCAAGCCAACAAACAACCCTGCTTTAAATGCACATGTAATAAAGAAACCAAGGATTTAAGGAAGTTAGAGTACCTGTTTCAGAATGCCCGCTGCCATTTCGTGGCTACAGTCAAAGATTACATGGAACTCCTTGCCTCTTTTCATTTCCTTTAGTAACGGTTTTGCATCCTTTGTATCAGCTGGTAGTTGACGGATTTTAAGCCGAAGATTGTACCTCGATGGAGCTTTGATGAGCTCCTGCAAACGAATGAGACCTTTAATGAAAAAGGGGGAGAAGAAGCATATTAGAGAAAAAGCAGAATAGGTCATCGAATCACAGAACTTGTTCACCACAATGCCTGATTTTCTTGACCATGGATATCTGTATTCCAAGGTGTGACCACTGAAATTCCTACTTCATAACTCCACACTCCCCGTTATTTTTGTTAAACTGATGATTTCTCTAATTCTTAAAGAAATTCTTTTACAAATTA
The DNA here is from genome assembly GCF_009829155.1 of Mustela erminea. Classification (NCBI taxonomy): domain Eukaryota; kingdom Metazoa; phylum Chordata; class Mammalia; order Carnivora; family Mustelidae; genus Mustela; species Mustela erminea. The sequence continues at coordinate 29,744,226 of NC_045617.1, forward strand.
TGAAAGACATACATGATTATGAATTGATGTAAATAATTTAAATAAATAAAAGTATAAAGAGCAAAATAGGCTCCCTCTGTACCCCAATTCTGCTCCTAAAGTGTTGTCGCACTTAATAGCTTGCAAATATTATTCCTCCATACATTTTCTATGCGTTTCCACATATACACAGAGTTTTGTTTTGTTTTGTGTTTTACAATAATAGTGTTTTGTGACAACGTCTTAAAGGTTGTTGTAAGTCAGTGACAATTGTTCTAGTTCATCCACTTCATACTATATTTTATAGCAGATATAATTTATGTCATTATTCTTCAGTGTTGGAAGCTCTGGTTGCTTTTTTGTTTTTGTTTACAAGTAACAGGCTAGTAATTTGGTATATAGGTAAAAGTAAAATAACTTTCTTTAATAAAATCAACTCTGGGTAGTGGTCTGAACCATAAATAAATTAAAGAAATAAAACTTTTTTGTATTACTTGCTAGGTGTCACATTAATTTCAGAAACAAATATAACCACACACATTATTAGTAAAGCAAATATATTTTCCTAGGGAAGCAGCTCCTGAGTATGTGTTTCAAAAATGTATCAAACTAGTAGATACATGTTCAATATGTCATGGAACTGTTAGGCATTTTTAAGTAACAGAGACAAATCATCAAATATATTCTTTCATACAAACTTCAGTAATTAAACCCCTTCAAGCACCCATATAAAAGATCCAATATAAAAGTGTGACAAGAAAAAGAGGATCATCCAATTCTATTCTAGCTTGGATCAAATTAAATAATTTTTTGTCTTCTTCCAACTCCTCTTTCTTATTTACCTTTTTCCATCTCATCTCTGTATTTCTCTAGATTTCTATCTTCCCTGAGGAAATACCTTCATAAATATTAGTAGAACAAATAATAATAAAGAAATATACTTATAAATAACTAATCTATAGATTTCTCTTTGTGAATGTTTGTGTGTGTTACTTTACTTGGAAACTGGAATAACAGGAATAAAAATATATCTTATTATGAGTAAAAAATCTGTGTATTAAAATAACATATGCTCCAGGGAGTAAAATCTAATTCTAGGACTTTTTTCATTCAACTTTTAAATAAATAGACCTTAATACATATAATGGTACACTTCAATATGTTGCAACATAGTTAATAAAATTAACATGACTAGCTTTTAGTATTTTCATCCTCAAATGAGACATACAGTTTAAAAAATATGTATATTCACAAATTACCTAGTATCTTCTGCTTTTAAAATATTGTTCCATAAAATTTACTTCATTTAAGATTATTTTAGAATTTTGCCACTTAGAATTCTATAAATAATGGTTGCATAAATTACACAGTATACTACAACTGTCTCTTTTTGTTTTATAAATTTAAATATTCACTAACTATAATAAAATAAATATTACATAATTGATATTAAATGCACCCATTAAACATAATACAATTCAGTCTAGAGATTAACATGTATATAATGTGTACAGATGTTAACAGGCTAAACAAACATGAAAACAAATTTTGAATTTATAACACCTGTAGTAGTTTAACACTGACCTTATAAAATCCTTCAAAACATGTAAAAAAGTATATATATATATATATATATATATATATATATATATTTACCTGCACATGGGAATGCATTGTTTAACTACTTTTTATAAATAAACCAGAGTATAATTGCAATATTTTTTTATAAATAAAACCAGAGTATAATTGCAGTATAAGACAATGACTCCCAAACTTTGGAAGGTATGACAGTAATCTATGAAGATGGTTACAACCTGCAGAGGATATGACTCATGGATGTGCGTTATTAACAATCTTTCCAGGTGATTTTCCTGGTCATCAAAAAACAAGGCCAATTTCCAAAGATAAGTCTGGTTTCAGGTAAGTGTCATAATGGGAGTCACTTTTTGAACCACTTTGGCATAACAATATTATAGGGTAATAGCTATATTATATTAGCTAGTAGCATAAGATAATAAAATAATTAATTCAATTAATGAATTCCAACTTCATTAGGAAAAGTGAATCAGAAAACTATAAATACAGCTGACTGTAGAAGTAAGAGAAGGAAAAGAAGACAACATTCATTCACTCCCACATCAAAACAAATGTTTATTAAATTCTTTCTATGGATCAAGCATTGTTCTATATATTGGTAATACAATAAAAAGTAAATTAGAAAAATTTCCTGCCCATACTATATTTAAAAACATAAGGGGGAAGATAGGTAAGGTTTATTTAACAGGCAAATACAAATGAAAAATGGCAAATAATATTTTGGTGGGGAAGGGGCAATTATTGAGGAACAATACAGCAGAATCATCTATCTTGAAAGTACTCATGAAAGTTACTCAACGGAAGTGATAAAAGGTTTTTATTCTGACAGGGAGATGAGAGAGTGTGGGCAAAGAATCTTAAGAATCAAGGAAGAAGTGCTGACAAGTGTAATTTAAGAGGACATGGGGCTCCTTAATCCCATGTAAACTACTTTAGAGTTAAGGTCTTAAGGGTAGTAGAGAGTGCCCACTTAGAATCCACATTTCAAAAGAAACACTGGGATGCCTGGGTGGTTTAGTTGGTTGAGTGTCTAACTCTTGGTTTCGGCTCAGGTCATGATCTCAGGTCATGATCAAGCCCCATGTTGGACTCTGCATTGGCATGGAGTCTGCTTAGGATTCCCTCTTTCCCTCTCCATCTAACCCTTTCCTGTTACCCCTTCCACCCCCGCTCTAAAAAAAAAAAAAAAGAGAGAAGAGAGAGAGAGAGGAAGGAAAGAAAGAAAGGAAAAAAGAATCACTCAGATTTTCAGTATGGAAGACAGATCAGAAGAGCTAAAAATGGAGGAAAAAAGGGTTGGAAGGCAGTTATAATAAAGCAGGTTAGGAAAGTCCAAGATGTGTCTGCAGGGCAAGATGGTAGGATGGTACCGAGAGATAGAAGTGGATGGACCAGAGAGAGATTTTTGAGAAAGTACTGACAGTACTTGGTGAGGACGAGGGCTAAGTCAGGGAAGTTTCCCAGGTTTCTGATTTGGGCAGCTAGGGGGAGACTGTGCTTCCACTGAGCAGGAGATCATGAGAGGATCAGGTCAACTGAGTGTTCAAAGTGAGGGGAATGATCGGCCATGTCAAGGGTTGCAACAACAACAAAAAAGGTAAATACTTTACAAATGTTTATTAAATTTAACTACAAAATCATTGATGATATAGGTAAGGACAGTTCCATTAGGGTGGTTTGGGTAGATTGTTGTGCCATTAGTAGGAGTAGGAGGGAGCTGGAGTTAGACTGTTGTGCCATTAGTAGGATTGGGAGGGAGGCAAAAAACAGACCCTCTTAAAACCATCTCTATATATTTCCATACTGTAACTTAGTGCTTATCTTAATTGTATCTAATATTCTTTAAGGAAAGTACCAACCCACCACCAGACTTGAGCTCCATAATAGATGGACAGGACACTTCAGTTTCCTATGTATTAAATGAGTTTTATCTAGATCAGTAGTTCTCAAAGTGTGGTCCACATACCCTTGCACTCTTTCAGGGGGATCCCTGAGGTTCAACTATTTTCATAATAATACTAAGAGGTTATTTGATTTTTTTTTCTTTTTGCTTTCATTCTTTCACATGTGGGCTAGAGTGTTCTAGAGGTTATAAGACACAGATGATGTCACAGGACACTGAATGAAGAAACAGAGAAGAAGATCCCACTTCCTCCCATTAAATCAAATATTAAATATTAAAGAAACCTATGAAAATATCTTAACAAATGCTTTCAGAGATCTTCAATTATTATTAAGAAGAAGATGATATAAAAACCAAAATGAGAACTACCAAATTGGATTATCTTTAAACTTTTCCTAGCTCTGGATTTCTATTATTTTCATAAAATTACTTATATAGATGCAGAATGTTCTAATACCAACCTCTGCCAAATAAAGGAAAAAGAAAGCTATCTTTGGCTTACTTATCTCACAAGATTTTATGCAAATTAAATATAAATTTGGGAGATAATTCTATCATTGTAGAAATAGCCTGGGTGTTGGGTTTGAATCCAGTTCCAAAATGTAAGATCTGTATGACTTTGTGTAAGACTTTATATCTCTCTTTACTTTGCCTTTGTTTTTTCTATAATGAGATAAAATCATATATGTATTAATATGTAAAACACTGAAAAAGGAACTGTCACATATGGGACTCTCAAAAAGTGGCAGTTGTCAATGTTTTTGTTACTTTTGTTAAGATTAGGAAGAATATAGTTATTTTTAAAGTGCTAATTATTTTATCTGTCCTTGGAAGTTATTTTGATGCTGATTTTGACTGAAACGTAACAACATCAAAATTTTAATCAAGTGAAAATCAAATTTTATTCAAAATTTTAAGCGATTAACTCATTACCAAAGAAAAAGGAGCTACAGAGTTACAGATTAGTTCAATGGCTTTGAATTGAAAAATCTCAAGTGATTCAAAAATAGAAATTTTGAAAGATAAAATCCACAAATAGTATTTGCAGAGTCCACCCCAAGTATAAATACTGCCAAGTATTTTCAAGTCTCTTAAGAGCTCATATGGATGGTCCATTGAGCCATCAGGTACAATAAATGTTTACTTATTCTCTTCACACACATATATCCCTGCTGGCATTAATGTAACAGATTTCAGTCTGCCAGCTTCCCTGAGTAATAATATTGAAGAGCTAAAATAGAAAAAATAAAAATAAAAAAATAAAAACAACTCCTGCTCGTAGGAACTGCCATTTCCTACATGAGAATAGAGTAAAACATTGCTTTTATTCATTCATTCAACATGTATTTACTGCATGCCTACTATGTGCAATACATCGTTTCATGGATAGATATAATGATTGGAATCATAGCATTTATTCAGTCTTGAACTGCATGAGATGTAGTTTTACTTTGGCACTTTTTTTTTTTTTTTTAAGATTTTGTTTACTTATTTGCCGGAAAGAGAGAGTGCACAACTGGGGGTTGGGGGGTGTGTGGTGCTGGAGGCAGAGGGAAAAGATGCTCAGGGCTGAGCAAGGATCTGGAGCTGGGACTCGGATCCCAGGACCCGTCCAAAGGCAGATGTTTAACCAAATGAGCCACCCAGGAGTCCCAACACTTTTTTTTTTTTTTTTTTGACACAAAGTTTATTTCTGTAATGCTTTTCATTTTCAATTTTTAGAATAAAATTAGTTCGGCTTTCTAATCACAGGAAAGAAGTCCAGAGAGCTGTTTTGGATACTGAAAGTAGAAACATGATTTGTAAATTTCGCTTCTCCCCACCTCCTGCTGCAGGTGCTCAGACTTCTCTCTTGGTTTCCAAGTCTTCCTTGCTCTGTCCTGCGATATTGTTTCTCTTTTATCCATATTTCCATTCTAGATCATTTGCCTTCCCCATTATCTGGCAATTATAATACATATCTCTGAGTTTTGTTACTTAGAACAACTTGGAAGAGTAAGAGATGGTTGACAAAAAGGAAGATGCATTCAAAATAGCCAAAGAATAAATGTTTGCCTACTTTATTTAATAAGTTATTTGATGGCATCCTTGTAATTTAATATATGTGGTTGGGGTTTTATCCAAAGGGAAATGGGCTTAAAGAGCAGGAATGCCTAATTATAATACTGGGTATTTATTTTCCTCTGTGGATCTCTATCAATCCTCCTACCTCCCGCAGTATTCCTCTGCAAATTATTGTTCTAAAAAATTGCTATCTCAGAGAAGATTACCCTAATAAAATTCATCATATATGCTTAAATATGCATGCTCTGTAAAATAAAATTGGAAAAAATATAAGCTTCTTAAAATAATTGGGACGATTTACATGTGGTCATTTCCTATGATTCTTTGGACAGAATTGAAAAATAAAAGGACCCATCCATAAGGTGAGAAAAAGGGTGAAATTTATTTTGTTGGAAATGTGGTTAATACAAATAATTTCCGAACAACAGTTTCCAGAAATGTAGTATACTTTAACAAATTTGGCACCCAGTTAAGTTATTTAATGAGAGAGTAGAATTATAACTCCTTAAAACAATCTTTTAATTAAAATGCCCCTTCTTTCCCTAATGTAATTAGTTGATGTAATGATAATAAAAGAGAAACAATCTGCACAGATGGGTTCCTGAAAATCTTCTAAAGAAAAAGAGCACCACGTTGCAATTATCCCTTTATTTTGGTAGATGAGTAACATTCTATTCCCTCTAATTCCTTCACTGAGAGTACATTTTTTTTTAACATTTTTCTGCTTTCAGATATTGTACAGTAGCTGAAATCAAGGTTTATCTTCAGCTTACAGGGGACAGGGTCCTGAGCTGCTCTTTTCAGAAGGTGCCATCAATTCAGCTTTTAAGGAAAACCCAGAAGGAGCCATTTATGCACACTCCAGCTGGCACTTTCTTCTAAAGAGATCAATCATACCGCCTCTCTGCAGGCCCAGCCTCCCCCAGCCCCAGGAAGGGAGTCCCAAGTTCCCTCCTATACCAGGTATCCACTTTAGCAGCTACACAAACTAGAGTTTTGCCACCTGGCTCACTCATCAGGTCTATTTGTCATTTCAGTGAATGGGGTCTTTGTGCAGGCCAGACCTCTCCCCTGCCCTCCAAATGCACTGTATAATAGACTATACAAAAATGACTCATCCACAGTCAGTGTTTCACCATCGACTCCACCCCCTTTTCTTTCCGTTGAGAAAAGCGAATTCATTGAGAGACCGAACATCTCAAGGAGTTATTTTTATTAAAATGTTTTATTTGCACCACAGAGTGTTTTAGACTTTTTATTTTTCTCTTTTAAAGTAGGCTCCATGTGCAGCATGGAACCCATCGTGGGGCTTGAACTCATGACCTTGAGGTCAAGACCTGAGCTGAGATCAAGAGTCAGGTGCTTAGCTAACTGAGCCACCTGGGCACCACCGTGCTACAGTGTTTTAAAGAAAACTGAATAAAACATCTACACCAGTTATGTATTTTGCAATCTATCATAATACATTAAATAGAGACAAGGGAGGTAATCATATTAATAAAATCAAAAGTAGCTTAGGTAAGAGAGGTAGATTGCCATTGAAAAACAATTTCTGTTTCCAAATTTCTGTCTGCTCTCCTCCCTTTGGGAATGAGGTAGACTTGCTCATCAGTACAGCGAAATAGAAAATAAAGGAAATTGGGGTCTAGAATAAAAAGGGAGAAAAAGGAAGGGAAAATGGGAAGAGATTTCTAAAGTGGTTTTCATCTTCTTAGAAGAGGGAGAGAAAGCTATGTGTTGTAAAATTAGAGGGTTGGTCTCCTGGGAAAATCTTCAAATTCTAAGAATAACCTTATAGAGAGGGAATAGCTTCTCTGTTTTTGACATTGGCTGTATCTTTAAAGTAAGACAGAGCCTATTACATTCAAAACTCAAAACACATAAAAACACTTTGGCGTGATATATTAGAAACCAGGTAGCAAACGAGTTTTAATTCACATGCCAAGGTGAGTTGACTGTCTGTGGATCCCCAAGCACTGTGTAGAATAATGTTTTTGAGACTAGTTCTGTGTTCAGGGGCATGTTTCAATAAGGGATTTGAACCTGAGTGATGGGGTAGGCATAGTGGGGTCATGTATTGGTCATCCTTACATTAAAACCTCCTCCTTACTTATTAGTGTCATCAGAGCCTATCCATGAAGTTGTTTTATTGATGGCAAAGCCTTTCTATGCTTCAGAATGGAAAATAATATAGTGCAGACCATATATTTCGGACACCATGCTGTTTATGTGAAGGCAAGACCCACTGTTCAATACTGAACCGTGATGCATTCAAGTAAGTAGAATCCAAACAGGAATTCTGACTCTTACTGCCTCCTGAAAACACTAAAAAAGTGTATAAATTGTCTGGAGCAACTTATTAAAGTTCTCTATTACTTCCTCTTCTCAGACACCCTCATATTCTGAAAACTTGCTTTAACACATACATATGTACATTTGTGCACACGCATACATGCGCACGCGTGCACACACACACACACACACACACACACACACACACACCCCTCTGTTTTTATTTCCCTGGGAAATCTTATTTCTGTCTGCCCTGACTTCTCCCCACAGGATAATCTAGCCAGGATGTTTCTTCTCTTTCTGTTCTGTTTCCATTTCTAAAGTCCATAGCACACATGTTCCCAGTACTGATCTAGCAAAGCAGAAGCCTCCTGGGAAGGCATAAACTAGCAGTACCTGAATAACCTTTATCAGGCCAGTCATGGAGAAAGGCTGAGACCTTTCAAACACATCTCAACCTTTTCATTTCATTCTTACATGTTGCATCACGATGCCAGATTTCTGAACCATCTTGTGGCGGCATGGTAGTCTGCATCAATCCCTCCTCATTAACTTTCTACTGAATGACTACAGACAATATTTAAATTCTCCAAATTTTAGTTTTCTCACCTTTAAAAATATGATCTTAATAATTATTACCATACAGAAAAAAAAAATCAAATGAGCTAATGCATATGAGTCAGTACTGTGCCTGGCATAGATTCACCCTCCTTTGGTTTCTGGAAATTACTCCTCCCCTGGAACTCAAAAATCACTGGTGTGTGTGTGTGTGTGTGTGTGTCTTTTCTCCCCGAACTCTGCCTGCAATCTTATGGGTGGTCTCTATCAAAATCTCTCCATTTCAAACATCTAAGTAAATCCTGCTTCCTGCTAGAAACCTAATTAATACTTCATCTATATGCTGATAACTCCCAAATTTATATCTCTTGCCAGATATTTCCCTGAACTCTAGAGTCTAAAATTCATTTTCCCATTTGACAACTGTGTAGTAAAATATTAACCCTGTCAAAGAGAGGTCTGGCCTTTGCTATTGGCTCCTGGGAGCTAATCTCTAAGCCCTTGGAATATCTTGTCTGATCAGGGTGTCTTTGTTTATCTGGGAGCCTTGGTCCACACAGGATAGTCTGACAATATGATTTATGGTAGGGGCTTTGGGTCATGAAGTATCAGGTCAGCCTCTGGAGGAGCTAGAAACTACAGGTCAGCCAAGTGCGTGGTCTGCCATGTTTGTATGATCAACCCCCGATAAAAACTCTGGACACCCCAGTGCTCACATGAGCTTTCCTAGTTGGCATTACTCCATGCATAGCATTGCTCACTATTGTCCAGGAAAGTTAGCTCTACCCACAATTTGAGTTGTTGGGAGAAGACAACTGGAACCTCTGAGTGTGGACCTCTCCTGGATTCTGGTCATGTGCTTCTTCTCTTGACTGATCTCAACCTATATCCTTCTGTTATAAATTATAACAGAGAATATGATATCTTTCAGTCAATCTGTGAGCTATTCTAGTGAATTATCAAACTTGAGGGTGATATTGGGGACATTCAAATTGCAATCATTGTCAGAAATGAGGGTGCTTTTGGGGACTCCTGAAAAATGCAACATCTCTACTTCGATGTATGGTGAATACTACATCACATTCCAGAGTTGGCTCTTCATGTCCCCAGCCTCCAAAATTGCTGCCCACTCAGTTTTCCCCACATAGTATAATGGCAACCCTTATAATTCCAGTTACTCAGGCCAAAAACCTTGGTATCACTTTTGATCTGCTCTTGCTAGAATACCTGACATCCAGACTATTAGAAAATCTTTTCTACCAACTCTTACTGCTTCTAACACACTGGATTGAGCTTTATGATCTCACAAATGGATTACTGTAAAAGCCTCCTAACTAGCACTGCCCTCACACATTTTTATGTCCACGTATATCTCATAGCAATTCATAGCCCGTTAGGCTTATTTCATAAGTCCAGTGAATGCAGTGATTGGGAGCTTTTAAGATAGTAAGCGGGGGATGGAGAGGGCAGGAGGACGCAGAAGAATTTTAGTACAGGCTTGGATACAATAAGAGCAGTTAGGCGGAACTATGTTTAGTGGCCCCTGAAATATGGAGTCCTGAGGCTCAACTCAATTCAAAGGAATTGAGTCAATTCACAACGAATTCTCCAGCACGAGACACATTATAACAGTGGCTTATGGTTCTCGAGGACAAGTGAGGGAGACACTGTGCTTTCAGATAACAAATCCATCTAAGCTTATTCCGATAACAATACTGAGGGCACAATGCAGTCCTGCTGGATAGGGTCTCCCAGAGCTCTTGAGTCCAGAACGGGGGAAGCAACAGGGATAATGGGGACAAAGTAGAGAACGCCAGACATTCCTCCATGTGCTTTAAGCCGGGTTCCTACCTGGTAACAGCGTGCCTCGGAAAATGGACCGAATTGAGGTGTTACGTGGTGTGTCTGTGAGCCCTGGAAGGCAGAGGCTGCCAGGCTGATTACTACTCCTGAAGTCAATACCAAAATATGTTGTCCCCATTTCTTCCCTCACTGTTATGAGAAAAAGCAATTATGTTATTATTAGAAAGCAAACAGCGCTTCTGACCATGCCAAGGCTAAAACTCTTTGGCTGCTATAGCCTCGGGGTCTAAGTTCCATATGAGCTAAGGTCAATTTTCTATTTAGAATGCTCCCATTTGGGAGGCGCCAACAGAATAAATGTTGTGTTTGTATTTGCTTACTGTAATTACAACCTGCTCCCATCTGATTCATGAGAGGGTGAGCACGTTAGTGACTGGTTTCCAGCCGAGGGGACTTAAGGGCTGCGCATTCGAGGGGTGCCATAGTCACGGTTAAGTGGCTTGTTGTAGGCTGACCCAGCCCCAGGTCCACCTTAAAATCTAATTTCTCTTTGTCTCCTTCATATAGCTGCTGAATATAGGCCTATGCGTGGTGTAATGGGAGAGGGCAAGTAAAAAGCAGGACAGTTTAATAAGAGGCCAGTTGTATTTGTCAGAACTCTCTGGTAATATGTGCAGACCTTATTCACATTGCAAGGATCAAAAATGGAAAAAAAAAAAAAATACACTCACCGCCTCCTATAACTGAAAGTAAACCCCAGACATGCTTGGAGACAAGAATTCTTTCTCTGTTACTGTTCTCTCTTCCTCTGGGTTGTCTTTGTTACCCCTCAACATTTTCCTGCTTGATGGCACAGATGACCTATAGAATCTCACTCATAACAGGGATTTTTTTGTCCCAAATTCGGTGAAAATGCTAAGAAGGACTGGCCCAGACTGGACTGGCCCAATCTGTCTGACCCAGATTGGGATTATCTGGTGAGAGAAGTGTTGACGTTAGATGCATTAGTGGGTTGTGAGAGATGAAAGTGAGGCTTGCCTGAACCACAGAGACTCAAAAGATTCCCTCAAAGAGATTCTAGACAAACATATAAATGCCACCCAGAAATGCTTCACAACTAAGTTTTACAAACACTCTACAAAGACAGTACTTTGATTTGTGCCGAGAGTTTGGTTATTTCTTGATTTAATGGTTGTTTTCGATTAACGTGACTTCCCTAATTTTCATCAAACTGGGGCCCTTTTAAGAGTCTAAGAGAGACGTTAAGTACACAGTAATTAGACCAGGACAGCAAGCACGACTCAGGAACAATCTAGGCAAACCAGGAGTTCTGTACCGTCCTCCTACTGCACAGCATTCTTGGTCCTTCATCACAGCCCATTCATCACCTGCTGTCTGGGCAGTAGTATGGACCCATGCCCAGTGGGACTGGCCCACCCCATTGTTCAGTTCTGATGGCCACACTGCAGGCTCTTTGCCTCGAGATGGTCCTGCTTGGGTGCACACCTGTCTCTCTATCGCTCTACCCGCCCTCTCAGCTTGCAGTAACCCAACTGCCACCCTCCAGACAGGGGCTAATTAGCCGGCCTGCTGTTGTTTAATCCTCACTTGTGTCCAGGTCAGTGCAGTTATGAAGCTGCAAATAATCCTTCACAGCTCTTATTTTGGCTCTGCCCCGGATGCTGCTGTTACTGGGTTTATCCTGCCACTTAGTACCTCAAATACAATTTAAAATTGGCGCTGATAAAACAGCGTAAGAAGTTTTATGTGGTGGGCCCATCACTATCAAGGAAGACCAGAACTTCTACGTACTGGTGGGAATGCTGGGGAAAACATAACCCTTCAGGAGCTCAGATTTTATGTCACATTTTTGTCCCAGAAAAAAATACCATTAATGCCCATGCCTTCAGCAATTATGCTCATGGAGCATATATGAATGGTTGAAAAAGATGTGACTATATCAGAAATATGTGGCAGCGCATACCATAGGCTTTATATTGGGAATGCAGAAGTAAAATACAAAACATAAACAGTAGAGGTTTGCCATTGATGAAATTATCACATAGTGGGGAGACAGGCATACAAATCATTTTCTGCAATGAATTCCATGTAATAGTGTGAGTGTCTCTAAAATGCTGCGGAAGTGGTAGGAATAGAATGCCTAAGGAGGGGTAACCATTTGGTAGGTGGAAAAAGACGGATGCACCTGGAAAAAAAGAAAGCACATGTATAAAACATAACAATAGGAGAGTACGGACGTTCCAGAATCTTGTGAGCTGTTTGGCTGGGCCTGCGGGACAATCAAGTGTAAGCTGTGATGAGGTGTGAGGGGAGCTAGACCAGCAGCAGGCGAGAATTGGTTATGAAGGGCGGCTCCTTCAATCTAAGGATCTTTGTAAGTGGAAGGAACTTTGTAGTTGCAAGTACTTAAAGAATAAAGGCTGGCTTAGGCGGAAAGAGAGACTCGATTAGAAACATCCAGGTGGTTTCATGAAACCCTAGCATGGGAATTCAGTCATTCCTTAGAGACCAGAAACAAGTAGGAACAAGGTTATAAAGATATCACTCTCTTTCACTTCTGTTCTTTTTTGTGTGCTGGCATCATTCTTATATTCCTAATGAGACCGGTTTTCTCTGCTTCACAGTTCAAATAGGAGAGATGGCCATCTTTCAAATTCACTCCTGAATTTACTTGTTATAGGTCCAGCAGTTGGCAGAAACCAACTCATCTCTCTTGGTTCCAATTCCAAATTCCTGGATAGGGAATCTAATTGGCTCATCTATGTTAACTCTTGGTCTACTCAACTGTAACCAGAGACACACAGATGTAGCTTCAACTCTGAGCATCAGCCTGGGCCCCACCTGTGAGGGTGAGGGAGCTAGAGGATTTAGGCAGTTAGACGTGCTTCCCCTGCACAGAGTGACATCACTAAGGAAGTTAAGGCAAGTGAGATGAACATATTTTTGTATTAAAATGTCACTCTTATGGTATTGCTGAGGATGGATTTGTAGATACTTCCCACTTTCCCATTAAGTCAACTAAGAATCTTTCAGTCTTAGTAAGATAAAGGAGGAATTCCTTCTCTATTAAATCCTTCTCAAGCAATAAACTATGTATTTCATGGTCTCACTCAAGCTGATATTAAGCAATAGTTCCTAATTGTCATTCCATGTGGATCTCCTGAATGTAAAGTCTAGATGGCAACCCTCTGGCTGCCTCCACAACGCGTTGTTCCTTGCTCCTGTTGCTTACCAGTAACCTCCATTAATTAGTCCCTTAATTGTATATCCACACTCCCTTGAAATTTATTCTAAATTATTTCATAAAAAAGAAAGTAAAAACAAGCTGTTCATTATTTTTATTCTTTTGCAACCCAGAGGATTTTTTATAATGCTATTTGATAATATTTAGATCATTTATTAAACACAAAATTTGTTTTACTAATTCTTCACAAAACTTCTAACAGATTTTTTTTTTCTCTTTATATAGGAAAAAGAGGCACAGGAATTTGAGCTAATTGAAAATGGCTTAAATCTAATAAGTGGCAGAATTGGGACTTATTCTCATTGGCACTCCTAAGTTTTGCTTATGAGCAAGTGTTAAAGTGTTAAGAAAAAGGTGAGCTCAATTCAGTTGGGCTGTCCTATTTCTTTTTGCCAAACATTTGTACAGATAATGATTTGCTGTAAGAATATTTGTCTACTTAAATGACGGGTAGAATAAGTTTATACAAAAAATTCCTATGTCACCAGAAATCCATCTGTCAGACTTTTGAGCAGAACACAGACTCTGCAGTCCATGTGCTCAAACTTAATAGTTTTGCTATATGAAAATGCGTCTGGACCTCCTTGGACAATTGAAGGGAACCAATGAACTTAAGACTTAGGGGAAAAAATGGGTGTGAAATAAATATCTTAAAGTCATAGGCACCCTGAAAACTATTAACTTCTTAATAGAACTAGGAGCCAAAACCACTGATTTATCATCCCTAGCTGTAGTTTTTTATAGTACACAAAGGTCAAAGTTAGTAACAATAGGACATTCAATCCCCATACATGTGTCATGTGCAATTCCAACATCTGGATAAAATTTAATAATGCAGGGGTGCCTGGGTGGCTCAGTGGGTTGAGACTCTGCCTTCAGCTCAGGTCATGGTCTCAGGGTCCTGGCATCGAGCCCTTCATCGGGCTCCCTGCTCAGCGGGGAGCCTGCTTCTCCCTCTCTCTCTGCCTGCCTCTCTGCTTACTTGTGATCTCTCTCTCCGGGTCAAATAAATAAATAGAATCTTTAAAAAATTTTAATGATGCAATAGAAAGCAAGACATTGTCAAGGAAGTGCTGAGAGTAGTACATGCCAGGTGAAGAGTAGAAATGGGAAAGATTTCAGAGAAGGGGTAAATAAGGGAGTGGGCTGTACATTAGAAGTAGCATGGCTGAGGTAATGCCGCAGTGGGACAGTACTTCCTTCCAAATTGAAACCTAAATCCAAATCATAAACTTTGTTTTAACGTGGGCTGGTGTTGACCTTACATGTGTTGCAGAGTTTTGTGAGAAAGAGGGTGAGAAGAGTCCAGTAGCGATGAGGGATACATGATTTCACTCTCCTAGCCATTCAGGCACTAGAGATCCTAGACAAGCTACCCAACCTGTGGAAAGGCTCTTTTAGCTGGGGATATAGAAGTAGACATCAGAGAGAATAAAGCTTGAGGTTAGTACCCTAGTCAAATTAGTTGTGATTTAGAATCAATCAGTCCTTAATTCCAGCAGAAAGTTGGCAAAAAATGTAAAACATAACAAAATAAACAAACAAACATCAGGATCCCGTGGTAACTTGGCATAGTTGTACATGCCAGAGAGTCACTATTGGATACAAAGACCTTGGTCTATTTATTTACTTTTTAAAAAGACAAAACGAAAACGAAGACCTTGATTTACAACAGGAGATGAACTCTAAACTCAACTTGTATGAGGTCTAGGTTTATGTTCAGCTGCTAGGCTTTCTATACAAATTTTAATATTAGATACTCAATTTATGATAAGCATTTATTAAGCAGCTGCTGTGTAACCGACTTTATCCTAAATGCACAGACTCCCATGAACTGAGGATCATTGAGGCTCCCAGTTTAACAGGGGAGATGCACAATACACCATCAGTTACAATGCACTGTGGTAAGTACTACCAATCAGGAAATGGAGAGGCAGAGACAATTTTCTAGTAGAAAGATGTTTTAAATGATATTTAAAGAACCATGAGTTAAACAGGCAAAGAGGGCCGCTTGACTCTTGGAGAAGAAGAAAAATATTTTAGGCAGAGGGAATTTAATGCACAAAGGTATTGGTAACAGCATGGTGAGTCTAGGGGAACTTCAAATTGTTCCATCTGCCTGGCATTGAACAAGGAGGAGATAAGGTGGTGAGAGATGAGGAGGGCAAAGTAAGCAGAGGCTGTGCTCCCAGGTCGGTCAGGATGACAGCTCAGAAAATCAGAACCAGGTAGGCAAGTAAATGAATAGTCTGGGGTATATGTTGCCAGATGAAACTTTGAAGAATGAAGCAGGTATAATGTTCTGAGTGGGTGATTTGGTATGAAATAAATGAGAGCTTCCTGAGGCAAGGAAGGATGACAGAGGTCTGGTAGAGGGAGTCAGTTACATAATCTCAGTGTGGTGTCCTTCCATGGGCAGGTTCTGCTTTCACTCTTTAAATCTGTTTACAACCTTCAGGCAACTTTCAGCACATTTTGACATCTTCCAAAAGAAAACCTACAAGTGGAGAGTCTACTGAAAAGTTAGTGACAGAGACAGGAGAGGAGATTATATCAAAAGACATACCTAAATCGCTCTTCTTGGTTATGTGACATATAATCTCTTTCCAAAACATGTCTGTCTCTTCTCTGCATATGATGTCTAAGTCCCTCCCTCATTCTTGTGGCAAACATGAACTCCACCTTACCTCTCTCAGTCTTAAGAACCAGCTGCAGAGAAGCCCCAAAGGTCTAGCCACCAAGTGGGCTTATTACAGCAATCACAAACTGGGTCTCTCCTTCAAGGAGATTGCTATGCTACCTGCTATGAAAAATTGCATTTCCTTTATATTATTAGAATTCGCCACAATTCTCTCAATTCTGCACTATCAAGTCTTTCTTCTCTACTGGATTATTTTCTTCAGAATACAAGCATAGTATTATTTAATTTAATTTAATTTTTTAAAGATTTTATTTATTTACTTGACAGATCTCAAGTAGGCAGAGAGACAGGCAGAGAGAGGAAGGGAAGCAGGCTCCCTGCTGAGCAGAGAGCCTGATGAGGATGTGGATGTGGGGCTCGATCCCAGGGCCCTGGGATCATGACCTGAGCTGAAGGCAGAGGCTTTAACCCCACTGAGCCACCCAGGTGCCTCGTATTTTTTAATTTTAAATAAATTTTCTCTTGACATTAATTTCCCCACCAGCTCTCCCTTCATCCTTCTGTTTTCTTTTAAGAAAGTTCTAGAAAGAGTTACCTATAGTCACAGTCTAATTCATCACCTCCCATTCTCACTGAAGCTCACTCTAATCAGGATTTTGGCCTCACCACCCACTCCCCTGAAACTGCTCAACATCACCAATGGTCTCCAGGATACTAAATTCCATGATCAAGTCTCAGCCTCATTTCACTTGACATATCAGCAATACAGCCCCCTGCTTCCTTGACAGGATTTCTTCACCAATTTCCAGGATACCCCATACTCTTGTTTTTCACCTTCTTTTACAGCCGTCTCAGCTCCCAAACTCCTTTTAATTATCTACACTTATTCCTATGGTGATCTCACCCAGTTTCATGCTTTTAATACTACTCTCAAATGAATATTTCAACCCAGACTCTACTGGATCTCCAGACTACTATCTCTAACTGCTTATTCCATCACATCTCTATTTGAGTGTTTGTATACGCCCAAAACTTAACATCTCCAAAGCTGTACATTCTGTTAAATTCCCAATTCCCTGTTCCCATTTTGGGAACAGAGTCAGCTGATGGCGACTCCTTTATTGAGGTTCTACCTCAGAAGATTTTCTTTGCTTGTAATGCTCTTCTCCACATGCCGAGCTCTCTTATCTACTTTGATGACCCTATTTAAAATATTGTAGTCTTCTCCTTTCCTACTTCATATTCCTCTTATATTGTTTCATTATTTTTTTTTCTGTTGCACCTTCACCCTCCAACATACTCCATGTTTTACATATTTATGACATTGCTTACTTATTCTCTGTTTTCTTCCACTAGAATATAAACTCCATGGAGGCAGGGCTTTTTGTTTTTATTTCTTGGATGCATCTCAAATGACTAGAGCACATCTAGTACCTGATAGATGTTCAAAAACATTTGTTGAACGGATGAGTGAATTACATGATCTTTAATCCTAAGAAGCTTGCAGTCCATTTGGGGAAATAAATTATATGTTGGAGAAAAGAATGGTTGCCAGGCAGAATGTGCCAAGTGATAAGTGAGTAGAATAGACCCAAAGTGCTAAGACATTGTTTTTTCTAAGGATTCAGAAGATTGGGCTCAATTTGAATAATTCATTCTGGGGGAAAATTGATCATAATCTAGGGAAGTGAGGATAGGAGTAAAACATTTTAGATGAGAGCAATTTAGGGCCTCAGTGCTATTGCATTTCTGAATTTAAAAGGAAGCTATTTGTTGCCAAAAAAAAAAAAAAATACAAAAAGAGTTTGTTCCAACTGGAGGTCTCTTTCCTCTTTGTCTACAAAACTGCAAAACAATACCCCACTAATGGGTCTTTTGGTTAATGCATATGCAGTGGCTGTTACTAGGTGCTGGGGGTAAGTGTATAGAAGTAAAGAAAAAATTGGTCTGTAATCCCTATTTCAAATCAGATTTTTTTTTTCAAGTCAGTTAACTGCAAAATAAAGAGGAAAGGGAATTAAATAGTTACTTAGAAACAAAAGAAAAAATGTAAGTGGGCCAAGGGAAAAGCTTTTAGCAAATGTGAAAAAAAATCACGCTGGCACTGATGATGGGCCACTTAGGAGTGATTATTTCTAATGGAGCAAAGAGGGGCAGTGGGTGCTATCAGGTGCAGGCTAGAGTCTCCTCAAAGAGACCCTGGGCTTCCTAACTGTCACTTTCTCCTGGGGCCAGGGCTGACTTTCTGTCAATGCACCCACACCCCTGCATCAGCTGTTCCTAGGCACAGCCAATTACGAAATGAAACCGTTTTGGTTACAGCTTTTCTTTGTCCACTGAGTATTTTTTCAGGGGCAGCAGAGGGTTAAACTGAAATGGAAGCAGATAAATTTATCTTTGCTTCCAGACTCCCCTCTTGTCCTCTTTTCTCACCCGTGACCCCGCCACTGCTTCAGGAACCAAGTGGACGGCAGACTTTTCCCTCTCCTAGCCAAAGAGAGGAAGATGTGTTTCTGATCATTTAGACTGACATCTTTACTAATTGGTTTCTAATCTTTCCTCTCTTGGGGATTATTAGTGTTTTAAACCTTTGCTCTTCAGTTGGGAGATCTAAAACAATTCTGCCTACACTGGAAGGTTAAAGAAAATTTAAGCATCTCAATTAATTCTAAGAATGGAGTCCAAGCTTCTTTCAGGTTGCTTTGGTCAAAGGAAAAGGTAATTTGTCTCGATCGCCCAAGAAGGCTTTTTGTAAAGAATTTGTCAAGGAGTACTGAATCAGTTTAAATAGCATGAGACATCCCTGAAAGATCTAGGGATGGCAGAAAGGCCCTCCTGGACTTGACTGCTCTCATTTGTAGCCCCCAGGTGCTGTCTGTGCTCAGACTTGGTACAGAGGACCCGCCTGCACCCTCTTCCCCCTCATGTTTCTTCCCTTCCTCAGCCGCATGGTATCAGCCATGAATCAGATAGGGCTTTCTCCCTTGACTCTTGGCTGATACCTGGTCTGATTTCTTTGACCCTATCCTGAGGCACAGTGACCCTGCTTGTACCTTGAACATTTTGTAAACTCATTTGCCCATTTGCCATAAAGCTTCAGACTCCAAGTTCATTATAGGGAGGATGTCCAGAGTAGCTTAGAAGGGAGACACAGTTCTAATAATTTATGAGAATACAGGTAGAAGCTCAAGTGTAGCTTATACTTATATGTGGACTAGAGTGATCTCTGAAAGTCAGGACTGATCATCAGCTAGTAAACATCTTTCAGTTGTATCAGCTGTTGGTGGATGCCTATAAGGAAATTAGTGGTGAATTTTTTTTAAGATGTTATTTATTTATTTAATTGACAGGCAGAGATCTCAAGTAGGCAGAGAGGGGAAGGGGGGTTTGGGGAGGCAGGCTCCTGCTGAGCAGAGAGCCCCATGCAGGGCTTGATCCCAGGACCCTGGGATCATGACATGAGCCGAAGGCAGAGGCTTTAACCCACTGAACCACCCAGGCGCCCCAAGTGCTCATTTTAATATGAGTTATTTATAATGACTATGGTCTAAAGCACTGACCCCTAAAAGAAGACAGCATTCGTTTTAAATTGCAATGAGACTTGAAGTAAAGAAGCAGAGAAATAAGTCTAGCATGTATCCATTTCTGCAAGATGTTATGGATCATTTATTGAATACTTGATTAAAAATGAATTGACCCTGTATCAGAAATTTTTTTAAAAAATTTAGATCTTGAATGGATTAACACAACCTTTCTAAAACAGTTTTCTGTTTCCTACTCAACATTGTTTAAATGTTTATCCTGTTTTAAATGAGAGGTATGTAAAGTATATTTGGGGAAAAATTATCTACCCTGCAAATGAGTAATCCAAACATTCTCACTAATACTCATTATCTCTGGTCTTCTTGGTGATGGCCCTTTTAACAGGTATAAGGTGATAAAATTGTGATTTTGACTTGCATTTTCCTGATGATTATGGACATTGAGCATTTCATCATGTGCCTATTGCCATCTGTATGTCTTCTTTGAAAACTGTATGTTCAGGTCCTCTGCCCGTTTTCTAATTGAATTATTTGTGTTTTTGCTATTGCCATTTTACTTCTTAATATATAATAAGTACTGTTTCCTTTAAGAATAGATAAAAGTGATGTTTAAAGATTATGCTTAAAACATTAATTTAGGGGACACCTGGGTAGCACCGTCGGTTGAGCATCTGACTCTTGGTTTCGGTTCAGGTCATGATCTCAGGGTCGTGGGATTGAGCCCTGTGTAGGGCTGCACACTCAGCCATAGAAGAGTCTGCTTGAGTTTCTCTCTCCCTCCCCCACTGCCTGTCCCTGTTGCGGTCTCTCTGTCTCTTGAAAATAAATAAATAAATCTTAAATAAAAAACAAAAAACTCACGTTAATTTAGTTCCTTGGTATTTAAAAAAAAAATTAAAAAAAATTTTTTTGCATCCCTTGCTTTGGTCTTTCAATATGCCAATAAGATAGCTCTCTGACCTTCAGCCATACTTTAGGAAAGGGAATTATTGCTTGTCATTCCTCATTGTGTAATTAATGGGGGTAATTAACAAGTTAGTGTTAAGATTTCAAGGGTTGACTTAATTTTCTTTCTTTAATGCCAACCCAATTATTTCAATTGGATAAAAGGATAAAAAGTTCATTGTAAAAATGGGACAGGAAATTTTTTAAAATGCTTAATTGACAAATCAGAATCATTAGTCATGCAATTAATACTTTTTTCAAAATTCTTTAAAGTTAAATTGAAAAGTAAAACTATTTATAAATTTGCTGAAACAGAGATTATAAAACATTATATCAATGCTAGATGATTTTAAATCTTATTAATTTATACTTAACAATTTTTACTTTATTTATGGTATCGTGTTCTTCCTCCATATTAAATCTAATTTGAGACTGTTTAAAATGCTTTCGGACAAGAATATTCAGCAGAATTAAAACTACTCAGTATGGAAATGTTCAGAGAACTGAATAAATATTTTTCATAAGTGATTGATAATTTTATCTTATCAAAGTTAAATCTCTATAAAACCATTCTAGGTTTGTTTAAAAATTTTATATTTTTATTTATAAATGTATGCTTTTGTCTATTATATTGACAAATTTGAGTTACTGTCAAGTATTTTTCAAAATGTGATAATTTCCTTATTCTTTAAGATTTGATGGTTCAGTGATTCTGAAAGTGTGGTCACTAGACAGGTAACATCATGATTACCTGGGAAAGTATTAGAAAGAAAAACTCTCAGGCTGCATCCCACACCTACTAAATCAGAAACTGGGAGTAAGGCCAGAAAGCAGTGTTTTAACACATATTCCTGATGATTTCAAAGTACACTGAAGTTTGAGAAATACGAGGTTATGCTATAGGAAAAATCATTCCCCAAATCACAGCAACTTAATAGAACAAGATTTTACGTCTCTAAAAGTAAGGTCTACTCTAAGTCTAAATAATTCTCCAGGGTAGCTATTTTTGATATTTTGACTCAACATTTTAAGATGCATTGAACTCACAGAACAATTGCTATTGCAGAGAATGGGTAAGCTGGAGAATTAAGTGCCAGGCAATATAATTTTTCCACCTAAAAATGAGCAGCACTATTGCTTACATTTCATCAACCATAGCAGTTCACAGAGTCGCACCTAAATTTGTGATCTCTTGAAATTCTGAATGAATATTAGAATGGATTTTTCTATTTTTTCAAAAAATGCCATTCAGATTTTAGCAGGGATCGCCTCAAATCTGTAGATTGCTTTGGATGATGTGTTCAGATTTTCTAAATCCAGGCAAATTTAAGTTATATGAAAGTATGCATTGTAAATAATGCGACATTGGTTTTTAAGTTTCTTAGCCTAGATGTTTTAGCTTGATGTAAGACATTATGTAAATAAGTATCCCATGGTAAGCTAAACAATAAATGCTAAAGGGTCTGTTTTGTCTTTAAGGTCTGCTTATCAAAATTTTTAAATATTTGTTACCTTTAAGATATAAACCACTTTTGTTCAACAAAACTGGAGCATTATATCATAATATAAAAACTGCCCATCTCCTCTGAACAAGTAAACATTATGGTGTTATTTTTAGAAAAATATGGACTTATTTAACAGGTTGCAGATTTTCTTTATAGAACTGATTTTATAAGTTGATGAATTTTTATTACACTATTATCTAAAAATTCCTGAACTTCTTTGCTTTTGATTAGCCCTATTGTCCCTATAAGAAGTTTGATGTTAATACGAGATTTTAAAATTTGTTGCTGTATTTGAAGATGAGTAGCGCTTTTGCTCTCTACTGTGTCTCTAACACTAGGGTTCAATATAAAATCTGGCTTTGTTATTGAAGCCTGATTACATACAAATGATATTTATGAACTCTTTTTGTGTGTGTGTGATAAAACCTATCACAATTTAGTGTTTGGGGGAGTATTTTGTCTTTCTACCATTTCTCTTTTCATCATATTTGAGAAAGAAATAGTCTGGAACTTTCTACTCTCAGCATAAGACTTCTAGTTTATTGCTTCTCTCCCCAGTAAGCCATTCCAGGGAATTCATCTTCTTTAGCACTCTGTCCTCACCTTCCAGAACAATACCTGGTTCATAGTAGATGCTTTACGTATATTTGTTGAGTAAATAAATGATTAAATATTAAATAGTTATGGGTCCAAGAACCTGTGTTCTGATACAATTACATGTCCCACTTGGATTTCAAAAAAACAGTTTTTGTTATTTTCATGGTGATTTAATTATAACTATAATTAAATTGTAATTCTGTATATCTAATGGAGAAAGTACAAGATTTACTTGTGTGGATCTGAACCTAATTAATTTTTACCTCTTGGCTTTATGATAAAATAAAAAGTAAACATAATTACAAAGAGGCATAAGGAAATCTTAGTGGGTGATGGAAATATTTATTATCTTGATTGTAGTAATAATTTCCTGATGTCAAACCCCATCAAATTTTGCACTTTAAATATGTGCATTTTATACCAGAAAAAAATAGAAACAAAATACATATCAAATTGCTTGCTATTACAACATTTCTGTAAATATTTTGCTCCTACATCACTATATATCACTAATAAATATCACTAGATATCACTACAGAAATTCGAGGATGACTTGTGAGATTCTTGTGAGGCTACGCTAAATGATTCTTGTGAGGCTATGCTAAATTTCCTGCCAGGTAATTAAAACTGTCTCTATCATTTCTGATAGAGACATTTCTGTCTCTATCAGCATAACCTTAAAGTTTTCAATCTTCAACCAACAATATATGGGAAGGAGAAAACAGAGACATTTGGAGAAGAAATCATCCCATGACTCATAACGCAGTGAAGAGAGAAAGGAAAGATATGAATAATGAGTGAGGGTTAAATACTAATATTGATTATGGTGACAATAACGGCTATTGAGAATGTGTTGCATGACAGCTATGATCTAAGTACTTAGCACATTCCTCATTTTTCAATTTTCACACCAACCCTGTCATTGTTCCCATATAAACAAATTTGGATCTAAGTTGTAAAGAGCCGTTCTAAAGTAAAATACTACTAAGTGTCAGAATCAGAATCTGAACCCCAAATGCTGAATCTGGCACTCAGGGTCTTCATTACAACTCTCTACCTTCTCACAACAGACACAAGTAGGGAAAATCCAACAAACCTCAAGTAAGAGGTGATGACAAAAATACATAGACTCCTGTATGCATTGACAGGTAAGGAGGACTTAGCATCTGAAGGTAAAATAGGATCCAGGGTCTTTGTTTATCTGTGTGCATCTCTGCATAACTATGCTCTGATGTGGACAGTTTACTCTAGGTGGAGAAGTGCTAATGCTTGCAGAAAGCATTAAACAGAAGTAATAGTATGATATGATCTTCGCAACTTTTGCACCATATATGTTTTTGAAGACCTCAAGTTTTCTCCTGGGCTACAAAAGTGCATATTAAGCCAGGGTTTTGTTTTTTGAGATTGCAAAACTCCAGCCAGACAAACAAATATAGGAGATAAACAGAGATAAGTAAATGGCATATAGGATCTCCACTTTTACAGAGATGAAGATTATATCAGAACCAGCAGACAGTCCCTGTTGAAACAATGCATAATGTCCCTCATACAACTCACTCGATCATTTGCTTTTTTTTTTTTTTAAACTAGAGATGAATAGCTTCTGCCATATTGTAAAAGAGAAGGCAAATTAAAGTTAGATAATATAAAATATACCTGAATGGCTGGAATACACATCGTATGGATGAGTATATAAAGCATTTGGCATGGGAAGCAGAAAGCAGAATTATATGTAACAGTGATGTGCTAAGTGCCAGTCTCAAATATCCTTTGCTTAGGTCAAAGTTTTTTGTCCTCGATACATTGGGACCAGATAATTCTTTCCTGTGGGGAGCTGTCCTGTGCATTGTAGTAGGTTTAGCAGCGTCCCTGGCCTCTACTCAGCAAATCCCAGTAGCATTCCCCACTCCTAGTTCTGATGAAAATATCTCTAGACATTGCCAGATGTCCCCTGGAGACAATATCAGCCCTGATGAAGACCCACTGGCTTCTCCTAGTATGTTCCTAGGCATTTTTTAAAATTAATTATTTTTATTAACATATAATGTATTACTTGCCCTAGGGGCACAGGTCTGTGAATCTTCAGGCTTACACACTTCACAGCGCTCACCATATCACACACCCTCCCCAGTGTCCATAACCCAACCACCCCATCCCTGTCCCCCTTCTCCCCAGATGGGATCAGTAGGCATTGTTTTTTGTTAACTACGCTGCAGATTCAAGATAAAGATACACTATAGCTTTAGATAAGTATGATTTAGAGGTCTATCTGTAGCTTAGAAATTGATATACATAGGCTCAGTACAATTAGGATTGGGTAGCAGTATCTCTGTTTATTGGTCACATGAGCATTTTTTTTAGTCACCTACTAAATGCCTCCAGGTTCTAGAGATACAAATATAAAGAAGATATTACAGATTTGTATTAGACCAAAGATACTATTCATCCAGATTCTTAAAGATCCACTATGGTAGTCTGTTAGATCATCAGAAACCACAAATTGCATGCATTATTACTTCGTACCTGCATAGAGATAGTTTCCCTGAGTTATCATGATTTCCCTGTAGGTAGATATGAACATTTCCTTTAAAGTGATTTTTTAGGTTTTGGTTTGTTTGTTTGTTTGTTTGTTTTAAGTTACAAGTCAAGATACTGTGGTCCATTGCTATTCAATGTCCTCAATGCAGAAATTCCCATGATAAACTAAGACTTGAGCTCAAAGCTGTAAGGGTTGTCTATCAACCTATGAGTCTGCATACTTACTGTTTGAGATAATAGTAATTATACTTTTAAAATTATAGGAACTAAAGGGACTACACATTCTGAATAATCATCAGAACCACCCTCTATCCAGAGGTTCCTTTTAACTACTTTCTCCCTTTACTTCCCTCCAAAGAGATAGTTCAGGTTCTGGAATAAAAACAACAAATAAATAAGCAAAATAGTAACAGCTCCACAAATTGTAATATATATATATATATATATTTATTCCTGTGATGTTATTTAATCCTTGCAAGAGGCACAGAAAAACCATAAAGAACATAGAAGTAAGGAAGTTATGTAACTTGGCCAACATCACACATTTCATTATTACCATGTCTGGCTGAATCTACAAGTCCATGCTTTCCCATTCTACCACCTTGCTTCTGGGCCACAGTAGGTTGGGGGTAATATTAAAAATGTTTCACAACCTGGGCGCCTGAGTGGCTCAGTGGGTTAAAGCCTCTGCCGTAGGCTCGGGTCATGATCCCAGGGTCCTGGGATCAAGCCCCACATTGGGCTCTCTGCTCAGCAGGGAGCCCGCTTCCCCCTCTCTCTTTGCCTACTTGTGATCTCTGTCTGCCAAATAAATAAATAAAATCTTTAAAAGAAAATGAGCATGTATGTTGAAGTCTTTACAGTGAAGTATTTTTAAAGAAATA
Source organism: Mustela erminea (assembly GCF_009829155.1). Taxonomy (NCBI): domain Eukaryota; kingdom Metazoa; phylum Chordata; class Mammalia; order Carnivora; family Mustelidae; genus Mustela; species Mustela erminea. The sequence continues at coordinate 29,770,338 of NC_045617.1, forward strand.
ACATTGTTGTTATTTTGCTATTAATTTCTAAGGCATCTTAGAATAGTCAATAATGAAACATATACATATAAAACTACATATGCATATGTACAAATATAAACACATATACATATATAAAACAAGTGCTAAATATCTAAAAAAATCTTCAGGTTCCCAAAAATCCTTCTTTAAACTAAAAACAAAACAAAACAAAAACAAACAAAAAAACTAAACAACAACAATAAAAAAGAACGATAATGAAAATCTTCCTTGACTTGAAATTCTTTATTTCTTTCTCCCCTGATGTTTTTTTCTCCTTGCTTTTCGTTTAGAACACTCTTAGCTTCAGATATTCCCATGGCATATTTCCTCAGCTCATTAAAGTCTTAACTCAAGTGTCACCTTCTGAGTAAGTTCTCTTCTGACAACACAACTTAATATTGTAGTACTCACTCCCTTGCACTCCCTATATATTTCCTTGCTTTATTTCTCTCCATAACACCTACCACATTTGATACAATGTAATACACATATTTATTTTGTTTTTGTTTATCACCCTTTACCAGAATACAAACTCCACAAGTCAAAGAATTTTTATCTATTTTGTTCACTCTTGTATTTCCAGTATCTAGAAAAATGACAACACATAATAAATATTTGATTAGTTTTTTTAAACTAAATAAAGGAATAAACTTAAAATAAAACAAAAAGAGAAAAATAAATAGATGAATTAATTATAAAATAGTTAACATTCTCATGCCAAGGAAAGCATCATTCCTGCTAACTGGGTGACATGAATATGCTGAAAATAAGATTTACTACAGAATTAATGATGAATTATTTTATCAACCAAAGTCTTGCATCATACAAAGAACAGAATTATCAGCTCACATGGGTAAGAGTCAGGGAAGGTTACTTCACATTTACACTTTGTAAGAATGTTTTAAGGTGCATCCTGAAGGTGCGAATAAATCACCAAATGGGAAGGGCATATCAGGTAAAGAGAACAGTTTGTGCACAGCAAAGAGACTTGAAAGAGCAGAACATGATTGGTAAGGGGGAATTAAATTACTCAAGGAAGGCTGTGGCGTAGTATTGAGAGAAGAAATACCAGGAAAGCAAAATCAAAGAGGCATGAGAATGACAGTGACACAGGCTGCATGTGTCATGCTGAGAAATTAGAACTCATTCTTCCAAGAACCGAGGAGTCACCAGACAGTGTTAAGACTGGGAATGACATCACCAGATTGTCATTGCAAAAAAAGACCATTTTGTCTGCATCAGATAGATGAACTTAAATAGGGTACCAGGTGGAACATGGTCAAGGCTGTCTGCAGGTGTGTTAACTAAGACAGGGCTGGGAATAGAGAATAGAGCCAAATTTGGGAATTGCAAGATAAAACTGAGAATGTTTAGGGGCGCCTGGGTGGCTCAGTGGGTTGCGACCTCTGCCTTCAGCTCGGGTCAGGGTCCTGGGGTCCTGGGATGGAGCCCCATGTCCGGCTCTCTGCACAGTGGGGGGCCTGCTTCCTCCTCTCTCTCTGCCTGCTTCTCTTCTGCCTGCTTGTGATCTCTGTCTGCTAAATAAATAAATAAAATCTTTTTAAAAAATGAAAATGTTTAAGTGATCTATTGAAAATGAGGGATGACAGAAAGACAAGAATCTAGTCTGATCACTGTGGATATGGCTGGGAAACCTAAGAAATAAGGAGAACCCAGGAGAAAAAGAAAGTTCAGAATAAAGACAATGAGTCTGGTTTTTGTCATGCTGGGTTCGATGTGCTTCTGAGACATTCAAATAAAAATGATCAGTTGGGGCTAGATCTATGAGTATGGAACATGGTAGAAACAAGTGAAGGTGTAGATCAGTTATCTATATAATTAGAGGCAAAGGAAGGTATGGGGCAGAGGAAAATCTTTTGGGGAAATGAAATAAGCAGAGAACAAGTCTAAAAAAATGTGAATATCAGTTTTAAGGAGCAGTTTTAAATATCAGTTTTTCATTAGCATCTTATGAATATAAAAATGAAATAAATGGCTGAAAGGAAGGAGGTCACAAGGAGAGAGTGACAGCACAGAGACCAAAGTAGGAGAGTTTTTCTTTTCCCTTGACGACGGAGTAGTCAGAATTGTCAAGGGCATCGGAGAGGGAATACAAGCCCTCCCCTTCTCGCCATCCTTCGTAGAGAAGGAGACAAACAGCAAGAAAAGGCTGGAGGAAAAGTAACGACCAAGAGGCTCTGGCCAAATTTATCATGCTCCAGATTTAAATTTAGGAAAACTGGCGGTGTCTGACTGTCACCAGGGAATTGTTCCCACTTTCTTATTTTCTTCTCTTCCAATGAAAACAAATTCTGCTGATCACTGGGTCTGGTATAAGACCTGTCCCTTCTAGTTTGTTAGACCCGCAGATATGCAGGAATATGACTTGTGTGATTGTTGTGGATTCGAAATTTTATTTTCATGTTTTGGGGTTGGCATAAATTTTAAAGATTATAAAATTGAAGAAAAATTAGCTCTTTGAATATGTTTAAAAATAGTCACTGTCATGTAATCAGAGGCCAAGAAATAATATTCCAAATAATTTTATGCTAGCTTAAATAGGAATAAAGAAACTATGTTCAAGCAAAACCAACTTTGTAGAAACACTAATATATCAAGCTATGTAATCAACTATATCCAAATAATTAGGTTTAACTCATAATTTCTTATTGTATGTGCTCTTGGAATTAAAGAACTTGGAGCTTTGTACTTAGATTTTACAACATATAATCATCTTAGATCCAAATTATCCTACTTCCTGAAATTAAATTGAAATTATTTGGTTATAAGTTTTATAATACAAAAATTGCCATAGTATTGAAAATGAGTGTCTTCCAGGAATATATATTTTCATATTAACCTATCTTCTTAAATTATTTTATTTTATCCTATTTAAACACAGGTTCAAGATTTTAAAAAAATTACTATTGCTTAATTTTGCACTTATTAAACTAACTCCAAAAGCACAGACAGATGTGTGTGGAACGTAATCTATACATATACTTCATCCAAGTTAATAAAGTCCCTGAAGAAAGCATTTCTGCTTTTCTTTAGTATATAAACCTACTTTTCTATATTCATATCATAGAAATTACTCAAAGATCAGCCTGTTAAATATTATAATCCCTTAAAAAAAGTGACAGATTTCAGGGCATCTGCACGGTTCAATCAGTTAAGCATCTGCCTTTGGCTTGGGTCATGATCCCAGGGTCCTTGTATCAAATCCCACGTCAGGCTTCCTGCTCAGGAGAGAGCCTGCTTCTCTCTCTCCCTCTCCCCTGCTTCTCTCTCTCCCTCTCCCCTGCTTCTCTCTCTCCCTCTCCCCTTCTCCCCTGCTCATGTGTGCACATTCTCTCTCTCTCACTCTCAAGTAAATAAAAAAATCTTTTAAAAATTAAGACACTTTAAAAGAAAAGTCTATATTGATTTCCATGACTGCCTACTCACTAAAATAACTGAATTTTCTTGTACCATGACTTTGTTTTTTGGCAAATTTTTTTTACTTCCTCATACCACAAACAATTACAAATCAAGGGCAGAACAAATGACAATGAAAGTACCATATGCTCATTTTTAAAATTTTTTATTTATTCATATAATTTTTTAAAGATTTTATTTATTTACTTGACTGAGAGACAAAGAGAGAACACAAGCAGGGGAACAGCAGGCAGAGGGAGAAGCAGGCTCCCCGCCTAGTAAGGAGCCTGATGCAGGGCTCCATCCCAGGACTCTGGGATCACGACCTGAGCCAAAGGCAGACACTTAACAAACTGAGACACCCAAGTACCTCTATGCCCATTTTTTAGAAGATTTATTTTTTTATTTTAGACGGGGCAGGGAGGGGCAGAGACAGAGAATCTCAAGCATTTACTCCCTGCTAAGCACAGAGTCAGATGCCAGGCTTGATCTCAAGACCCCCAGATCATGACCTGAGCTGAAATCAAGAGTTGAATGCTTAACCAACTGAGCCACCAAGGCACTCTTATATGCCCATTTGAAAATTTCTGTTTCCCAAAATGCATTTATGAAAACTTCAACAACACTGGATGACTCCAAAGGGAATATTTTATAATCACTTCAAGCTAATGTGTTAAGAACCAAATATACTCTCCCCTCTCCAAAATCTCTTTTTCTTGTTTTCCGCTCTTAGGTAAATATGCCAATGATTAATAGCCCAGACCAGAAACATAAAGATCATATTTCTCTGTCTCCATCACTCTCTCCTCTTTTTATTTACTTACTAAACCCTACAATCCTTATCTTCTATAATTTCCTAGAATCTCTACCTCAATAACATTCCACCAAAAACTTTTTAAGTGAGATTGTCATCTTTTTTTCAACCTGATTAATTTAGAAATTCTCTTGATTCTGGTCTTGCCTTTTTCCCTACCATACCCCAATAGCCCTGATATGTTCTCCACACTAAGGGCAGAGAGCCTTTACCAAAAATAGTTCTGTGTCATTCCTTTGCTTAAAATAATGACAACAAAATGAACCAAACCAGACCAACTAACATTATATAACAGTACTTAATTAAACAGAGTATGTTCTGAAGTTGACTGCCTAGGGTCAAAACCCAGATCTACAATTTACTTGCTGTGTAACCTTGGGCAAATTATCCCAATTCTCTGCATCTAAATTTTCTCATGTTAAAAAAAAAAAAAAAGTAGGATTAATAATTCCTTTTTCCTAGAGTACAGTAAGGCATAAATAGCACAAAGACACGAAATTTGCATTATTGTGAGTTTTAAGCTACTACTATGTGGGCTCTATGAGGCAGGACAATAGTCCTCTAACGTATATATTATCTTTACTTTACAAAAGCATCAACTCAGACTTTTAAAATCAAGTAACTTGCTGAAAAGTATACAACAGAGCCCAGATTTCAATACAGAATGTTTTGACATCAAAGACCATAGTAACAATGATAGACCAGTCTACCAGATGTCCCTGTGTCTGTGTTCTTTTTCAAGTTCATAGGAAGAAAACTGAATGTGTATATGCCCATCTCACTGACACGCTCAGTGGTGGTTTGGAAAGCAGGGTCATATCGTGCAAACATGATAGGTATTGCTATCGACGTGCAGATAGGGCAGAAGGGGAAATTTTTAAGGTAGATCCATGAGTCATGACAGTCACCTGTCATAACCAGGTGCTGATGACAGAAGAGTTCATAGCCTTAGGGTTCATTCTGCTCAGGTGTGTATTTGATCCAGTGTAAAATATAGCCAAGAAAACTCATTTATAATGTGATGAATGTTCTCATGGGCGAGGGTCGGGGGTAGTACCAGGTGCTGGGATGCGCTGGGGTAAACTTTCTTTGTGACAGCTAAGCCAGATGGTATGTGTGAGCATGTATGTGTAAATGTGCATGAGCACATGTGTATGAATTTAGTGGATGGGAGGAGTGGAGGCCAGAATGAGAAATTTCTAGGTGAACAGAAATAGGATATTGGGCAACTTGAAAGAAGTTTAACGGCTCATCTGAAAAGACGTAAGTGAGGAATTCAGACTCAAAGGTCACTGGAAAGCTCCAGGAACTGGATCATGTCAGGTCTTAAAAGTCTCTTTAAAAAGTTTTGACTTTATCCTTACAGCAACGAGAAGCTATTAATAAGGAGAATGGATCACAATTGCATTAAAAAAAAAACAAAAAACTCTAACTGCAGAGTGGAGACTGGATTTTAGTGGATATAGACTTGAAGTAGGGGGTCAGTTAGGAAGCTGTTAATAATAATCCAGGTGAGAGATAATGGTGATCTTGACCTGAGAAGTACCAGAGAGGATGGGAAAAAAAGATTTGAGAGATCATACAGGTGTAGCATTGACAACTGTTATAGCCTGATTGAGGGGCCTGAAAAAAGGGAAAAAATGAAGGGAGATGTTCACATTTCTGTCTTTGGCTGTTGGTGGGCAGAAAAGCCAGTCACGGAAGGAAGCAGGAATGGTGTGATAATAACCTGTTTCCTTTGGGACTCACAGAACTGTTTTGATGATGAAGTGAAATAGTTTATATAATAGCAACTATCACAATGCCTAGTGCCTTATAGCTCTTTTCTGTAGTTATTTTCATTCTCATCTCCTCATTTCCAAAGTTGTACCAGTGTTTAGTAGCAAAATTGGGAATAGAATTCCAGGCTTCTGTTTACCAGTCCAGAGTTCTTTGTTAATGGACTGCTGGTCTATAAACAAAGATGAAACACAGGGATTTTAAAGCAAATATTCAGAACTTATCCTGGAATTGCTTACGAGCTGACAGCTATCCAACTTATTTTTAGTTTATATTTAAAGTGAATCATATGTTCCAAAATGACTGACAGAAACACAGCTTTGTTTCTGAAGCCAATTCTTTTCCATCATTTTTGGACATCATTCAGAGCTATAACAGACTTTCAGGGTGTTTAAAAGCATTCATCCACGACAACAACAAATGCTAATTATCATAAAAAATAAACAGCTCCTGTTAACATCATTCTAAGAATTTCTCCTACTCCAGCACTATATTTCATCTATCATCCCATCTGTTTTGGGGGTGGGAACAAAGACTGGAGGAAAGTATAATTATCATGTATCAAACTGGACAACACAACAAAACAGAAATGAATATAAATGGGAGGGATAGCATACATAATAAATAAATCTGGAGAGGGAAAAAAGAAATGTAAATAAAATGGCACAGTGTGTCCTGCAGTAAACAGCAGATATATGAGTCCATAATGGAGTCAATAATATTTATCTTGCTAAGTATGAGGTGGATTTTTCCCCATTTCAGTTTATAATCCTTGCTATAATCAGATTTCCTCCCACACGATCAAATAGGCATCTTGTTCACTTGGGAAGTTTACAAATCCTCTCTGTTGAATTCTCTCATTAAAATTCCACCTTGAGACTTTTAAAAATAGCTGAAAAGGAAAAACAAATCTACTTCCAAATATTTATGAATACATTTCAAAGGGAATCTTAGGGTCAGTTCTATCTTATAAAAATATCAAGGACAGCCACATTCTCAAAAGTGTGTTAAATTAAAAGGGACCATGGCCCCTGGGTGTCTCAGTCAATTAAGGATCTGCCTTCAGCTCAGGTCCGGGTCCCAGGGTCGTGGGATAGAGTCCCTACATTGGGCTCCCTGCTTAGCAGGGGTGTAGGGTAAGGGGCTACTCCTCCCTCTCCCTCTGCCCCTCCCCTAGTTTGTGCTCTCTCTTGCTTACTTGCTTTCTCTCAAATAAATAAATAAAAATCTTTTTAAAAAAATAAAAATAAATATATTTAAAGGTACTACCAGTGGCCAGTTGCAGATGCCACTAGCTCACTACAAATGTAGTAAAAACATGGACAATGACATATCCCTAAATAGGAACTAGTAGCTCAGCCAGGGCCAGAACTTTGCTCTATTGGAATAAACACACCTGCATTGGTCCCGGGCAAATAGTAGATTCTTTACCAATATATTTTAAATTAAATGTTGCATGAAATAGAGCAATTATAAGCTTTTATTCTCCTCAGAGTACTTTTAAGGTGTACCTACCCTACGGATAATTTTGTAGTGAGTCTTAGTATTAATATTTGAGTAATCAGGTTTTAGAATCTCCAAGTATTTATGTCACTTTCAAAGTGAAGAGTGCAGCAAATTTTCTTTTAAATAGTTTCAAACTATTTTAATAAATTTAATCCAAGGTCAAGTTTCCATTAAAAGTGTATACATTGAATTAACTAATTACATTTATTTCTCTATTTAAATTTGCTTCTATGATATAAATGTTTAGAATATTATTTAAAGAAAAAGATCAATTACATATGAAGCTTTGCTTTATCGAACTGTGATTTGATCTTGGTCACAAATCCCATTATCATTTTAGTCAATCACTCAAGAGCTACATATGTGAAATAAAACTGTCATAATACACACACACACACACAGAATAATGAAGAAGATGTATTATCCATAAACATTTTGAACATTTGCCAATATCCTTTCTACCATGAGGAGTTTTAAAATAATAAGAAATAAATATAAATATCACATGTACAACATATACCTATATGCACTCACATATGTGTGTATATACCGTGTGTGTATACATTTATATATGAAGATATGTGATGTTTGGATAGCACTCACTTGAATTAAATCAGAGGGAACAGAGAAGTAAATAACTCACAGATTCACAATGTGTATGTATTCATATTTATATAGTTTCGTATATGACCATTCATAAAGAGTTATGGACCAATTTGTAACTGAGGTTTTCCTGAACCATTACATTATAACACCCCAGAAAAACCATTCACATGGAATCTACCATTTATAACTTGACATAAAGAAATTTATCAACAACAGAAAAGTAATGATTTGGGAGTAAAACATCATACAACAAACTTAGTAAGTCTAATTTAAGTTAAAAGACATCAAATGTACTTACTAAGATATTTTTTGAAGGGCTTTTATTTATGTTTCTAAGTTAAAATTATTCATGAACTTTTCACTTTTTAAAATCAGAAAAGTGAAATTACTCTCTTACTGGGTATTGAGACTCAGTCTTTCTTACCCTAATGAAAATGATTTTCAAGTTATAGTCATTGTTTTCTCAACCCTGTAAGTCTCTCTTCCGTTGTCTTCCTGAGGGAATTCTTATATGTCTAGTTGGTCAATTTTATGGGCAAAGGGACTTAGTCCTGCACATAGTTCTAAATCTTGCACGCATGAACAAAGTGTGCTACTAGATTACTTTGGGAGAATTCAAATGAATTTCAATTTTTATGTAAACATGAAGGTATAGTGAAATGTCTTAGAATAAAATACTATAATCACATCCTATTTTAAGAGCACTATTTGGACCATTGATAAACATCTTAATACAAAATTCCTGTCACTATAAAATAATCAATATAGTATGAACTTCTACCAGTATAGTTGCCAAAGAAAATAAAATACATTTATTTTCCATTTTTTACTTTCATATATTTTTATCTATGAGACTTGTTTTTAATTGCTACTTCAAAACAACAATTCATATATAAAAATAATAATATACATTAGAATAAGAAAGCACAAACAACCTCTAGCCAGCAAACACTCATTAAATACTCATCAAAGACACTGTAATAAATATCACCTAGAAAACTCTATTTTCCAAATTCTTAAACTATGTCTACACATAGTTCTAAAAACTCTTGAGTATTTCAATGGGTATTACATTGTTTCAAATTTGAAAAAAAAAAAAAACTTTTCTTGAACTTCAAACATGCTATACAGATATAAAAGTTATTATTTATCATACACATTTTTGGCACATAAATGGCCAAAGAAAATGTTAAGTCAAAATCCTGAATTTCTTGATAAGTTTCACTAACAGTCAATTGTTAGTGAATTGACTAACATATGACTAACATATGACTAACATATAACATAAAGTCAATTGTTACTGTAGGAAACTATCCTGAACCTAGCAGAAGAATTCTTTGAATAAAATTTCAATATTATGTTTTATACTCTCTCTATCCTTCATCCAATATTATAGTTCATGCTAACTGATCCTTCACAGGAAAGGAAAGTGCTTATCTCACAAATATAGAGAGAAAGTATGGGATGTAGCTGTTCTTTGGATGTGTAAAATTAGTGTTGATGTTTGATTCCAAATGTCTTTCCATTCCTCACCTTAATTAAAAAACCAAAGAAGAACATAGTTAAGAATCTTGAATAAGTTTCAGAACGTTGCACATACTTAAAGCATAGCCCTGAAGGCTACTGATTTTTCTTACCAGTGCTGTCATCATACACGACTGTGACAGTTTTCCACTTGAAGAATTGCACCAAATCCAAAATGGCACGGCTGAGTGAAGAGAAGTCTGGGTAAAGACTGACATAGAAGGAATCTTTGTTGTCCGACACCTGGTGCTTCCAGCGGGTCTGTATGTGGGGAACCCCCAGAGCATTGCAGATAGACTGCACAGCATTTGCTGAAGAGCTGTGTGAAGGCCCGAAGATGGCAGCTACCCCAAGAGACAGCTGATCGCAGGCTGAAGAGGAGACAGAAGTCGGTCAATAATGAGGAGAGATACCAGCTAGCCAACATTACCACATTATTATCGTAAGCCTGAGGTTTATCCTGAAGAATGATTTTGTTTTCCTTATAAATAACATCTACATTTAGATAATTTCCATATTTTGTTGAACTCCAAACATTATGTTTGTTAGAAGGGAAATTCTTCCAGACATCTGCAGCTCACTGTTCAAATAATTTTACAAATAATGTCAACAGAGGGTATTCTAGAATTTAAGAAGGAAGGGGTATGAATGAATATAAACTGCACTGGATTTTAGTGGGTGACAAAATTTGTAAACCCCTTTTAATATTTTGTAAACCAAATGAGTTTAACACCTCATAATTCCTAAGACAGTAACCAGTTTGTTGCTAGAACATGCTAGTCTCTGGGCACTTGGGTGTTCCAGTTAGTTGAGTGTCTGCCTTCAGCTCAGTTCCTGATCCCAGGGTTCTGGGATCAAGTCCCAAGTTAGGCCCTCTGCTCAGCAAGGAGTCTGTTTCTCCCCTTCCGTCTTCTGCCCACCCTCCCCCAACTAGTGTTCGTGCATGTTCCCTCTCTCAAATAAATAAATAAATAAAATCTTTAAAAAATATTTAAAAAGAACATGCTAGTCTGTTATTTTTACATTACTCCTTTGAATTTCTCATTAAGAAACCTATTAATATTTTTTTATGCTTCACCCATATTCCATATTCTTTGGTCTAAATTATTTCATTTGAGACAGAGCTTCTTCTTCCTAATGGAAATAATCATGAACTATGTCACTAATCAAATGCGCTTGTCTTACAGTTAATGACTTATTTTGCAATTATGATGACAAATGTAGTATTTCACAATAACCTTTACCCTTTTTTTCCAGCCTTTAAAACCTTTCATCACCCTGACATGGTTCTGAAATGTGGAAACTTATTTGTATTCATAAAGATATGAATTCAAAGGGCAGGCAGAATATAGGCTTTGATAAACACTAGTTAGCTGGGGGATAAAAAGGGTACTTTCATCTCACGGAATATTGTACCTTATCAGTTGCCATTAATATTAATGAAATTAGAAGAAATCTAGACCAGGTTAGAATTATAAATAATTATGTACATTTCCATCAAGGTAAGATAGCTAATAAAACAATATTAGAATTACAGAAAAATAAATGTTGTTTTAAAAATATAAATTTAGAGCAAATGCTTTCTAAGTCCACTCCTTTGAGAAAAATACATATTATGAAATTTAATTCCTGTCAATGCTAACTGTGCAAAAGAATGCTAACTATGCAAAGAAAAGATCACCCACTTAAACAAGTAAGACTATGGAAACCTCTCTCAAAACGCTCTTACTACCAAGATTGTTGTTTGGTTAAAATAATGTGTTGATAATAGTTCTCTATTACCTTCCTTACTTTATAAATGTTAAAGTCATATCTACAAAGTTATTTTTCTATTCTTACCATTAAAAACACAGTTTAACAACATAATAAAATAACAAAATTTATAAATATTCTAATTATATCTTCTTATAATTCAATTTTCACATTTTCCATTTATTTTCAGTCATAAGAAGATACATCCACTAGTTTAAAAATAGGCATGGAGTACACATAAATGAAAGTTTTTTGAAAATTTTCCAGTAAAATTTTAAGATTGGGCTGACATTATGAAGTCACTTGGAACTACAGAACTTTCAAGGGAGTCAGTAAACTGAGACAACAGTAATAATGTAGTAGAAGCGACAGGTAATAGAAATAAAAATGTAAAAATGGATTCCAAAACTTGTTAAAATCCACCAATGTATCATCTTATTCAGTGGGTTCTTAAAAATAGGAATAGTTTACTAAGAAAACAGGATTATTGGGGAAAAAAACCAATTTCACAACAATCATAGATCTAATCGTATTTCATGTTATAAGCTTTTTTTTTTGTAATAGGTAACCATATCACCTTACTGTCCCTGATAAAATTTACATGTGTTTTAAAAAGAAATATTTGCATGAAAATATTCCTAATAACTTACTAATTACATTTAGAATTAAGAAATCTCTCAAGAATACCTGGAAATTTGAATTCCAGAAAATATAATGTTAAATATTTATCAATTACCTTTTTTGGATGCTTCAAAACTGTCATAGAGGTTTATCTTTTGGGTGTCATAAGTTAGGGTGGTATTGGGTAACAACGTTCTATTTCTATTGATTGTATTCACAGCAAATCTGAACGCAAGCTCTTCAGCTCCCATTGGGCCAGATTCCACATATTCGAAAATGCCACCTGGAAAAAAGAAAGAATAATCATACAGTTCTTAGAAGATAAAGAAAATGTATAAAGTTTTCTTTACTTTTATGTATGTATGCATTTATGTGTGTGTGTGTGATTTGCTTAAATACATGGAATTTGTGCTTACTTTTTCTGTGAACTTGAATATTTGAGATATGCCCTTTTAGATAAATCCATATCATAAAAATTTCTTTGCTATTGTTATCATAATTTACCATAATTTAAATATGATTTTGCTTTTTTCTTTCAATAATTCCTTCTTTTAGAGCCCAGGTATATACAGATCTTGCCTTAAGTACCAAGCATTATCCCTCAAACTTTTGCACAGTTTCAGAATAATAAATACTCTATGCTGATATTAAGCTATGAAGCTAAGCATCAGGAAAATAATATTAAATATGTCTCCATTAATTGACAAATTCAGAAATCTTTAGCATAATTTCTATGGCACATACTGTGCTAAACGCCCAAAATACAAATTCACTTGCAAATTCTAATGAAAGAGCTTGCAGGAAAAGACAGCAAAGTAGCATTTCTCTATTTGTTCTACTCTAAGTCTTTTTTAGAAGATACTTGGACATTTGTGAAAGGTAACTCTCCCCAACAGTGCAAATCCCTTCATCAGTAAATAATAAGGAAGCATATAATTTAGGCCATAAAATATAGAGTACAATTCAAAAACATGTCTTTTCCATTTTTCACCTTTCACCTTTCCATTTGTCACCTTTCACCAGTTATGTCTTAATCCAGTTTCCTCATTCTTGTCTCAGCCTTGCTGCTTCTTAATATTCTCTCTATTCAGTTATGAGTGACTTATGGGACCTTTGCCGCCAACAGATTCTCTTCTTTATTGTTACTTTGGTAATGGAATAAAGTGTGAGCATCTGATATTTGACACTGCCCAACCTCTGTCTTTGGGAAACTAGCACTAGTTTAACAATAGAGAGCATTTATCTTTCTCCCTTTCAAATTTCATTCCATGTACTCTCTGCACAGTCATTCACAAACTAAACTCCCTTGAATAAGTCATTTCCACAGTTTGCAATTCATACCTCATCAAAAGTCTTCTGACACATAAGCCACAAACTACTTATTCTAAAGTAGTAAGAATTTCTGGTATGGTAACAACTCTAAATTAGCAAGAATCCATGGTATGGTAATAATTCCTGTAAACATGAGGAATTAGGAGTCAACAAAATACCACAGTACTCAGACAAATTCATATTCAGAGAGAATTAGAAAATTTGTTATTTGACCCCATATTAGTTTGAAATATTTCTCTTATTCTTTCAACTAAATTAATGGTAGTTACCAGAGCAATCAACTTACTGTGAAATAGTTCTCTGAATACAGTTAAAGTCTTTAGAGACTTAGGCCAAGCAGAACAATAACAATTTACATGACTAAATGGTGTCAAGAACCAAGTCAGATGTCACCTATATATGGAGGAGAACAGTGGTGTAAGCCTAGACTCAAGCCAAACTGGGTGTACAGTCTTTGTCTGCCATTTGCCATCCATGTAAAATTGGCCATTGCTTAAATCCTCAGTCTCAATTTCTTCATCTCTAAAAAGAGTATGATAATGAAGGTGACTGCATAGAGTTGTTATAAAATTTAAATATTATCTTATAACAAAGCACTTAATTAGACTGGTGGCTGCCCTAGAGTAAGCACTCCATAAGTGTCTAAGGTTTCACTGAATCTTCAAAGTAATCCCAAGTAGTATTATTTTATAGGAAAGAACTCTTTTGGCCCAAGATCATATAGCTATCAAGTGATAGAGCCAACATTACAATCTGTTCATTCAAAAACTTCAAAGCCCTTGCTTATTCTAGTACAAACTAGTATTTTTCTTCAAAGTTTTATTCAGGTAAAATACACAAAACCTCCTAAAGGCGAGACATAATGGCTTTAATAATAATATTAAAAAGTCTACATATGGAACAGGAAAATAATGGAGCAATTATAAAGTTCTTCTTAAACTTAATTAGAAATAAAGTTTCAATTATAGAAATGCAAACCTGAAGTTGTTTCTTAATGGGAAAATAAAATGAAAAACTAAATCTTCTACTTTCCTCAGTTCAAATTATAGTTTCTATGTGATATAAATACAAAAGACAAAAGAAGGATACAAAAATGATCATTATTTGATGACAGTGGGATAAAATATTCCTATTCTTTATCTCTCTTGAAAACAAATAATTCAAATTCAAGTTTACATATTTATTACTGGTTTGAATATTTAAGGAAATCTTTGTAATTCCTCAAGATAACCCATTTTATATTAATTAAATAAAATAATTAATTTTTATTGATCCAAAGCCAGAACTGAAAATTTTGTATATAAAAATAAAAAATATCAATGTAAGCTTTCTAAGCACAATATCTTCTATAATGCTTTCTGGCCATGTTAACCCAAAGGAAGGAAGGAAGGAAGGAAGGAAGAAAGAAAGAAAGAAAGAAAGAAAGAAAGAAAGAAAAGACCATTACTCCTATTTTGTGGAGGGCAAGTATGGACAGTGCAGTAAAAGAATTTAGCAAAGAATTACTTTCCAAAAAATATTGGGTGGGTGCCTTAAATTTATGTGGGAAACAAACAGAGCTTTTGTAATTCTATTTAAAATTTTGGAAAGTTTCCTAACATCTAACATAATAATTGATCAAAGAAGAAAAAAGTACCATCACCATATTAGATGGTTTAAAGACACCTGATAGGTATCATTAATTATTCTTGATTAAGAAAATATTTTCAGAAAAAAAAATGGAGTCATAATGAAGCTTTACTAAGATAAAAATCACATATTAATGGAAATATTATATTTAAGAGTAAAAGAGAAGCAAAGTCGCAGTAATGTCAGGAAAAGATAAGAATGCCTACAATATCCACTTTTACTATTATTCTGGAAATTTTAATAAATGTAATTAGAAATAAAAATTGCTTATTAGAACATAGAGTCACATTTTAATTTCATTCTATATATAGAAGCGACACAAATATCATTTGCCAATGGCATTTAATCATAATGATGAAAATAACAAAATTGAGAGAATTTATCATGGAAAAATACCCCCCTAAAACAAATATTAAACAAATGAGTTCTTTAGGTAGAGGAAAAATGATCCCAGAGGGAACCACTACACTGCTTAAATGTATGAAGTATAAAGAAAGGGTAAATATATGGGTGAAATCAATAATTTTAACTAACCAAGCAAGAACAGTAACATCTTATGATGTTTGTAATGAATTTAAATCAAAGTACATTCTAATAACAACACCAAAGTTGAGAAAATCATAAATAAAATTAAAGAATATTAATGTTCTAGTAATATTGGGAGGATGATAAAGATAATTATTTTAGACTATAATAATGCAACAATACATATTTAAATTTCTAAGATAAAGACTAAAGTAATGAAATAACATCTGATCAAAAATTTTAAGAGAAGAAAAAAGACTTAATTAAAAATATTTTATTTGTCCAAAAAGAATCAGAAACATAAGTAAAATAGAGAAAACACCAAAAGAATTAGTAAGATGATATAAGTGACCCAAAACAAATGTATCAGTAATTACACTAAAGGTAAATGAAATAGATTCACATTCTAAACTTTAAGATTACCCAACAGAATAAAAAGGCACAAAACTGTAAGCTACCTGTAAAAGTAATAGTAAAAAATAAGAAAAGAGATGGGTAAAGATTGGTTCTAAAACCACACTAACCAAATAAAACCTGGGGAAGCTATTCCAATGTTAGATAAAGTAGACTTAAAGAGAATAAAGGATGTCTATCACAATGATAAAATTCAGACTCTATATACACTTAAAAAAAAACAAAAAACAAAAAAAAAAACCCTCCAACATATTGACAGGCCTAGAAGGAGATACAGATCATAGTGGAAACATTAAAACACTACTCTTAGTAGCTCACAGAAGAAGCAGACAAAAACAAAATCAGTTAAAATTTAGATGATAAAAAAATATTTGACTTAATTAACAAAGATGGAACATACTTCCTCAAAATGACAAAATAATTTTTTTTCAAGTTTATGTTTTCCAAATTGATCATAAACTAGGCCATATACTAAATCTCAACACATTTAAAGGACTGACATAATTCAGAGCATGTTCCCTCATCATAGTGATATTAAACTAGAAATAAATAACAGAAAGATAACTTGGAAATCCCAAATTTAGAAATTAAAGAACATATGCCTCAGTAATCCATGGGTCAAGAATGAAATTATAATGGTTATTACCAAATTAGGGAACAAAATAAAACCGAAAATTTGGCACTTAAGACTTGTAGAATACAACTAAGTCCATGCTTAAAAGAAAATTTAAAACTAAAAATCAAAATTTAAATTTAAAAAATAGAAGACTAAAAATCAATGATCTAAGTGCCATCTCAAATATCTAGGGAAAAAAAGAACAAATCAAATCCAAAGGAAATAGAAGAAAAAATAATAAAGATCAGAGCAGAAATAAATAAAATATTAGATAAAATAATGCAATAAAAAACACACATACAAAGCCAAACTTTGGTTATTTAAAATATTATTAAAATTTCTAAAATTTTGGGTGCCTGGGTGGCTCAGTGGGTTAAGCTGCTGCCTTCGGCTCGGGTCATGATCTCAGGGTCCTGGGATCGAGTACCGCATCGGGCTTTCTGCTCGGTAGGGAGCCTGCTTACCTCTCTCTCTCTGCCTCCCTCTCTGTCTACTTGTGATCTCTCTCTGTCAAATAAATAAATAAAATGTTTAAAAAATTTTTCTAAAATTTTAACGAGTCTAATTAAGAATAAGAAGATAGAACTTAAAAAAAAAAGTTGTACACCAACTCTTCATGAACATATAGATGCAAAAATCCTAAATACAGCAAACTGAATCTAGCAAAATATAAAGACAATAATACATCAAACCAAATGGGTATGGAGTTTCCCTCTCAAAGTTAAAAACAGAACTACCCTAGGATCCAGCAATTGCACAATTCATACAAAATTGTGTATATAAAAGAATACAAAAATATTAATTCAAGGGGTTACATGCACCCTCTTGTTCATGGCAGCATTAGCTATAATAGCCAAGTTATGGAAACAGCCCATATCCACTGACTGATGAATGGATAAAGAAGATATGGTATATGTATACAATGGAATATTAACCATAAAAAAGAATGAAATCTTGCCATTTGCAATGATATGGATAGAACTAGAGAATATTATGCTAAGGGAAATAAATCATTCAAGGCAAGACAAATACCATACCACATCATTCATATATGGAATTTAAGAAACAAAACAAAAAAGTCAAACAAGAAAAGAAAAGAGAGAGGTAAACCAAGAAACAGACTCTTAACTATAGAGAACAAACTGATGGTTACCAGAGGGAAGGGGTGAGAGGAAAGGTGAGGTTAAGGAGCGCCCTTGTGATGAGCACCAGGTGATGTATGGAAGTGTTGAATCACTATACTGTACATCTGAAACTACACTGTATGTTAACTAACTGAAATCTAAATAAAAATAAAAAAAATAAGTGGGGTTTATTTTAGGAATTCAAGATGTGCTTAACATTTGAAAATAATTCTATAAAGTTTAAAATATTAAGAGAAAATGGAATGATCTTTTTGATAATTATGACAGTATCATTGATAAATTTTAGCTTCAAATCAAGATTAAAAGCTCTGAGCAATTTAGAGATAGAAGAGAACTTCTAAGCAGATACACAGTATCTATAAACAACCTACATCAACCATCACACTTACTGTATAATGTTGAAATCTTTCCGCTTAAGACTGGAAATGAAATAAGGGTGCTCACTATGACCACTTTTATTTAGCATTGCAATGTAGGTCCTCTTTAGTGGAATGAGTAATTAAAGTAAAATAAATAAATAAATAAATAAATAAACATACTAAGCTTTGAAAAGGAAGAAACAAAATTATGGTTATTCTTGGATGAAATGATTGTATATGTAGAAAATAATACAGATAAATTACTAGAATTAAAAGAACGAATTTAGCAAGATTTTATTGGATATAATATCAATGTGCAAAAATATATTTCTACATATCAACAACAAAACAAAATGAAAAAATTATGAAGTAACAATTTAAATAGCATCAAAAAACTTTAGATACGTTGAAATATAACATAGGATGTGCAAAATATTGTGGTGAAAAGTATAAAACATTATTGAGAGAAAATAAGAACTAACTAAACAGTGATATACTAAACTTATGAAATAAAGAACTCGAGATTTTAAAGATGTTAATTCTCCACAAATTGTTCTATAGTTTGGTATAATCCCAATCAAAATCACAGCAGACTAAAATACCAAGGGTATTTTATTTTGCCAAGGGTCTAAAATAATAAAAGCAATCTTAAGAGAAACAAAGACTGGAGAGCTTATGCTACCATATTTCAAGAATTGTAATAATTAATTCAACTATAAATTACTCAATTTTGGTATTAGTATAAAAGTAGACTAATAGAGGGGAACCTGGGTAGTTCAGTCTGTTGTGTCCAATTCTTGATTTTGGTTCAGGTCATGATCTTAGGGTAGTGAGTTGAAGCCTCATTTAAGACTCCAAGGTGACCATGGAGTCTGATTAAGATTCTCTCTCTCCTTCTCGCTCTGTCTTTCCATCCCTAGTTGTGCTCTTTTTCTCTTTATTTAAAAAAGAAAAGAAAAAGGTCAATAGATAAATAGAACAGGATATACAATCTATAAACAAATTTTCACCTATATTGTCACTGACATGTAAGTGATAATATTATAGTGCCAAAGAAAAAGAATTGTAATTTCAATAAGTATGTCTGGATCAATTCAATAATCACACTTAAAAAATCATTTCAATCACATGGCTGAATGTGAAAATTAAACAATAATATTAAAAACAAGCTAGGAAAAGATTTCTTAACAAAAAAAAAGAAGACAAAAAGTATTAACTCTAAGGTAGAAATATGAGATATAAGACATTAAAATGAATTTAAGTTTAGGAAACAATTCAGAGGATGTGTCTTTCTGTGTGTGTGTGTGTGTGTGTGTGTGTGTGTATGTAAGACAGAGTTTCTTCTCTTGAAAATATTCATAAAAAGAAAACAGCAGTCAAATCAATAGAAATGTGGGTAGAAAACTTGAACAATCCCTCTCCCCTAAAAAGTTCAAAGGGACAGTAAACATACAAAAAAGAGTTCAATTTCATAGTACTCTGGACAATAAAATTTAAAATTACAGTTCAAAACAATTTTACAGATACTCAAATGATTACAATGAAAAAGACAAGTAGTATCAAGTGTTGTTGAAATTGTGGAGCAAGTAGACCTCCCATGCATTGCTGGTCTCTCTAGAAGCTGGTACAACCTACTTTGAAAATTGTGCCGCAGGGTCTTCTAACATTGAAAATCCACAAACCCTGTGGCCAAAATTGTACTCCAGGATACACACCCAACAAAAAGTGCATGCATGTCTCTCAAAGATCATGTATTCGGTAACCACATGCAAAAATATAAGATGAATCTCACAAACAAATTATTGAAGAAAGAAGTCAGACACACACAAAAAAATACTGCTGTTTGAAAGCATTCTTCAAAAACTTCAAAAAAGAGGAGGAGTCAAGATGGCGGAGAAGTAGCAGGCTGAGACTGCTTCAGCTAGCCGGAGATCAGCTAGATAGCTTATCTAAAGATTGCAAACACCTGGAAATCCATCGGCAGATCGAAGAGAAGAAGAACAGCAATTCTGGAAACAGAAAAACAACCACTTTCTGAAAGGTAGGACCGGCGGAGAAGTGAATCCAAAGCGACGGGAAGATAGACCCCGGGGGGAGGGGCCGGCTCCCGGCAAGCGGCGGAGCAATGGCGCACAAAATCAGGACTTTTAAAAGTCTGTTCCGCTGAGGGACATCGCTCCAGAGGCTAAACCGGGGCGAAGCCCACGCGGGTTCAGTGTGGCCTCAGGTCCCGCAGGGTCACAGAAGGATCAGGGGTGTCTGAGTGTCGCAGACCTTGCGGGTATTGGAACGGGAAAGCCGGCTACAGAGACAGAGCCGACAGTAAGCTCACAGCTCGGTGTTACCTTGAACCGGTCGCAGGCTCGGAGAGCTCGGAGTGCGGCCGGAGGTCAGGCAGACGGGAGTAACTGGGCGCTGTTCTCTGAGGGCGCACTGAGGAGTGCGGCCCTGGGCTCTCGGCTCCTCCGGGCCGGAGACCAGGAGGCCGCCATTTGTATTCCCATCCTCCGGAACTCTACGGAAAGCGCTCAGGGAACAAAAGCTCCTGAAAGCAAACCCGAGCGGATTACTCACCCCGGCCTTGGGTAAGGGCGGTGTAATTCCGCCTGGGGCAAAGACACTTGAGAATCACTACACCAGGCCCCTCCCCCAGAAGATCAACAAGAAATCCAGCCAAGACCAAGTTCACCTACCAAGGAGTGCGGTTTCAATACCAAGGAGAGCAGCAGAATTCCAGAGGAGGAGAAAGCCAAGCACGGAACTCATGGCTTTTTCCCTGTGATTTTTTTTTTTAGTCTTGCAGTTAATTCAATTTTTTTCTTTTTCATTTTTTTGTTTTTTTCTTTTCTCGCCTTTGGGTAAATTTTTTTTTTTTAACTGTTACCTTTTTCTTTTTTAACGATTTTTTACTAGTTTATCTAATATATATATTTTTTCTTTTTTACATTTTTCTCAGGTGTTTTCCTTTTTTTTTTTTAATTCTTTTCTTTTTTCTTTTTTTTTTCATTCTTTTTTCTTTTTTTTTCTTTCTTCCTTTTTGAACCTCTTTTTATCCCCTTTCTCCCCCCTCACGATTTTGGATCTCTTCTAATTTGGTTAAAGCATTTTTTCCTGGGGTTGTTGCCACCCTTTTAGTATTTTACTTGCCCCTTCATATACTCTTATCTGGACAAAATGACAAGACGGAAAAATTCAACACAAAAAAAAGAACAAGAGGCAGTACCGAAGGCTAGGGACCTAATCAATACAGACATTGGTAATATGTCAGATCTAGAGTTCAGAATGACAATTCTCAAGGTTCTAGCCGGGCTTGAAAAAGGCATGGAAGATATTAGAGAAACCCTCTCGAGAGATATAAAAGCCCTTTCTGGAGAAATAAAAGAACTAAAATCTAACCAAGTTGAAATCAAAAAAGCTATTAATGAAGTGCAATCAAAAATGGAGGCTCTCACTGCTAGGATAAATGAGGCAGAAGAAAGAATTAGTGATATAGAAGACCAAATGACAGAGAATAAAGAAGCTGAGCAAAAGAGGGACAAACAGCTACTGGACCACGAGGGGAGAATTCGAGAGATAAGTGACACCATAAGACGAAACAATATTAGAATAATTGGGATTCCAGAAGAAGAAGAAAGAGAGAGGGGAGCAGAAGGTATACTGGAGAGAATTATTGGGGAGAATTTCCCCAATATGGCAAAGGGAACGAGCATCAAAATTCAGGAGGTTCAGAGAACGCCCCTCAAAATCAATAGGAATAGGCCCACACCCCGTCACCTAATAGTAAAATTTACAAGTCTCAGTGACAAAGAGAAAATCCTGAAAGCAGCCCGGGAAAAGAAGTCTGTAACATACAATGGTAAAAATATTAGATTGGCAGCTGACTTATCCACAGAGACCTGGCAGGCCAGAAAGAGCTGGCATGATATTTTCAGAGCACTAAACGAGAAAAACATGCAGCCAAGAATACTATATCCAGCTAGGCTATCATTGAAAATAGAAGGAGAGATTAAAAGCTTCCAGGACAAACAAAAACTGAAAGAATTTGCAAATACCAAACCAGCTCTACAGGAAATATTGAAAGGGGTCCTCTAAGCAAAGAGAGAGCCTACAAGTGGTAGATCAGAAAGGAACAGAGACCATATACAGTAACAGTCAACTTACAGGCAATACAATGGCACTAAATTCATATCTCTCAATAGTTACCCTGAATGTTAATGGGCTAAATGCCCCTGTCAAAAGACACAGGGTATCAGAATGGATAAAAAAACAAAACCCATCTATATGTTGCATCCAAGAAACTCATTTTAAGCCCGAAGACACCTCCAGATTTAAAGTGAGGGGGTGGAAAAGAATTTACCATGCTAATGGACATCAGAAGAAAGCAGGAGTGGCAATCCTTATATCAGATCAATTAGATTTTAAGCCAAAGACTATAATAAGAGATGAGGAAGGACACTATATCATACTCAAAGGGTCTGTCCAACAAGAAGATTTAACAATTTTAAATATCTATGCCCCCAACGTGGGAGCAGCCAACTATATAAACCAATTAATAACAAAATCAATGAAACACATCAACAATAATACAATAATAGTAGGGGACTTTAACACTCCCCTCACTGAAATGGACAGATCATCCAAGCAAAAGATCAGCAAGGAAATAAAGGCCTTAAACGACACACTGGACCAGATGGACATCACAGATATATTCCAAATATTTCATCCCAAAGCAACAGAATACACATTCTTCTCTAGTGCACATGGAACATTCTCCAGAATAGATCACATCCTTGGTCCTAAATCAGGACTCAACCGGTATCAAAAGATTGGGATCATTCCCTGCATATTTTCAGACCACAATGCTCTAAAGCTAGAACTCAACCACAAAAGGAAGTTTGGAAAGAACCCAAATACATGGAGACTAAACAGCATCCTTCTAAAGAATGAATGGGTCAACCGGGAAATTAAAGAAGAATTGAAAAAAATCATGGAAACAAATGATAATGAAAATACAACGGTTCAAAATCTGTGGGACACAACAAAGGCAGTCCTGAGAGGAAAATATATAGCGGTACAAGCCTTTCTCAAGAAACAAGAAAGGTCTCAGGTACACAACCTAACCCTACACTTAAAGGAGCTGGAGAAAGAACAAGAAAGAAACCCTAAGCCCAGCAGGAGAAGAGAAATCATAAAGATCAGAGCAGAAATCAATGAAATAGAAACCAAAAAAACAATAGAACAAATCAACGAAACTAGGAGCTGGTTCTTTGAAAGAATTAATAAAATTGATAAACCCCTGGCCCGACTCATCAAAAAGAAAAGAGAAAGGACCCAAATAAATAAAATCATGAATGAAAGAGGAGAGATCACAACTAACACCAAAGA
The DNA here is from genome assembly GCF_009829155.1 of Mustela erminea. Classification (NCBI taxonomy): domain Eukaryota; kingdom Metazoa; phylum Chordata; class Mammalia; order Carnivora; family Mustelidae; genus Mustela; species Mustela erminea. The sequence goes on from NC_045617.1 coordinate 29,793,783, forward strand.
AATACAAACTATTATAAGAACATACTATGAGCAACTCTACGCCAATAAATTTGACAATCTGGAAGAAATGGATGCATTCCTAGAAACATATAAACTACCACAACTGAACCAGGAAGAAATAGAAAGCCTGAACAGACCCATAACCAGTAAGGAGATTGAAACAGTCATTAAAAATCTCCAAACAAACAAAAGCCCAGGGCCAGACGGCTTCCCGGGGGAATTCTACCAAACATTTAAAGAAGAACTAATTCCTATTCCCCTGAAACTGTTCCAAAAAATAGAAATGGAAGGAAAACTTCCAAACTCATTTTATGAGGCCAGCATCACCTTGATCCTAAAACCAGACAAGGATCCCACCAAAAAAGAGAGCTATAGACCAATATCCTTGATGAACATAGATACGAAAATACTCAACAAAATACTAGCCAATAGGATTCAACAGTACATTAAAAAGATTATTCAACACGACCAAGTGGGATTTATTCCAGGGCTGCAAGGTTGGTTCAACATCCGCAAATCAGTCAATGTGATACAACACATCAATAAAAGAAAGAACAAGAACCATATGATACTCTCAATAGATGCTGAAAAAGCATTTGATAAAGTACAGCATCCCTTCCTGATCAAAACTCTTCAAAGTGTAGGGATAGAGGGCACATACCTCAATATCATCAAAGCCATCTATGAAAAACCCACCGCAAATATCATTCTCAATGGAGAAAACCTGAAAGCTTTTCCGCTAAGGTCAGGAACACGGCAGGATGTCCATTATCACCACTGCTATTCAACATAGTACTAGAGGTCCTAGCCTCAGCAATCAGACAACAAAAGGAAATTAAAGGCATCCAAATCGGCAAAGAAGAAGTCAAATTATCACTCTTCGCAGATGATATGATACTATATGTGGAAAACCCAAAAGACTCCACTCCAAAACTGCTAGAACTTATACAGGAATTCAGTAAAGTGTCAGGATATAAAATCAATGCACAGAAATCAGTTGCATTTCTCTACACCAACAGCAAGACAGAAGAAAGAGAAATTAAGGAGTCAATCCCGTTTACAATTGCACCCAAAACCATAAGATACCTAGGAATAAACCTAACCAAAGAGACACAGAATCTATACTCAGAAAACTATAAAGTACTCATGAAAGAAATTGAGGAAGACACAAAGAAATGGAAAAATGTTCCATGCTCCTGGATTGGAAGAATAAATATTGTGAAAATGTCTATGCTACCTAAAGCAATCTACACATTTAATGCAATTCCTATCAAAGTACCATCCATCTTTTTCAAAGAAATGGAACAAATAATGCTAAAATTTATATGGAACCAGAAAAGACCTCGAATAGCCAAAGGGATATTGAAAAAGAAAGCCAACGTTGGTGGCATCACAATTCCGGACTTCAAGCTCTATTACAAAGCTGTCGTCATCAAGACAGCATGGTACTGGCACAAAAACAGACACATAGATCAATGGAACAGAATAGAGAGCCCAGAAATAGACCCTCAACACTATGGTCAACTAATCTTCGACAAAGCAGGAAAGAATGTCCAATGGCAAAAAGACAGCCTCTTCAATAAATGGTGCTGGGAAAATTGGACAGCCACATGCAGAAAAATGAAATTGGACCATTTCCTTACACCACACACAAAAATAGACTCAAAATGGATGAAGGACCTCAGTGTGCGAAAGGAATCCATCAAAATCCTTGAGGAGAACACGGGCAGCAACCTCTTTGACCTCAACCGCAGCAACATCTTCCTAGGAACAACGCAAAAGGCAAGGGAAGCAAGGGCAAAAATGAACTATTGGGATTTCATCAAGATCAAAATCTTTTGCACAGCAAAGGAAACAGTTAACAAAATCAAAAGACAACAGACAGAATGGGAGAAGATATTTGCAAACGACATATCAGATAAAGGACTAGTGTCCAGAATCTATAAAGAACTTAGCAAACTCAACACCCAAAGAACAAATAATCCAATCAAGAAATGGGCAGAGGACATGAACAGACATTTCTGCAAAGAAGACATCCAGATGGCCAACAGACACATGAAAAAGTGCTCCATATCACTGGGCATCAGGGAAATACAAATCAAAACCACAATGAGATATCACCTCACACTAGTCAGAATGGCTAAAATAAACAAGTCAGGAAATGACAGATGCTGGCGAGGATGCGGAGAAAGGGGAACCCTCCTACACTGTTGGTGGGAATGCAAGCTGGTGCAGCCACTCTGGAAAACAGCATGGAGGTTCCTCAAAATGTTGAAAATAGAACTGCCCTATGACCCAGCAATTGCACTATTGGGTATTTACCCTAAGGATACAAACGTAGTGATCCAAAGGGGCACATGCACCCGAATGTTTATAGCAGCAATGTCCACAATAGCCAAACTATGGAAAGAACCTAGATGTCCATCAACAGATGAATGGATCAAGAAGAAGAGGTATATATACACAATGGAATACTATGCAGCCATCAAAAGAAATGAAATCTTGCCATTTGCGACAACATGGATGGAACTAGAGCGTATCATGCTTAGCGAAATAAGTCAAGCAGAGAAAGACAACTATCATATGATCTCCCTGATATGAGGAAGTGGTGATGCAACATGGGGGCTTAAGTGGGTAGGAGAAGAATCAATGAAACAAGATGGGATTGGGAGGGAGACAAACCATAAGTGACTTTTAATCTCACAAAACAAACTGAGGGTTGCTGGGGGGAGGGGCTTTGGGAAAAGGGGGTGGGATTATGGACATTGGGGAGGGTATGTGCTTTGGTGAGTGCTGTGAAGTGTGTAAACCTGGTGATTCACAGACCTGTACCCCTGGGGATAGAGTATTATGCCTCCATCAGAAAGGATGAATACCCAACTTTTGTAGCAACATGGACGGGACTGGAAGAGATTATGCTGAGTGAAATAAGTCAAGCAGAGAGAGTCAACTATCATATGGTTTCACTTATTTGTGGAGCATAACAAATAGCATGGAGGACATGGGGACTTAGAGTGGAGAAGGGAGTTGGGGGAAATTGGAAGGGGAGGTGAACCATGAGAGACTATGGACTCTGAAAAACAATCTGAGGGTTTTGAAGGGACGGGAGGTGGGAGGTTGGGGTACCAGGTGGTGGGTATTATAGAGGGCACGGATTGCATGGAGCACGGGGTGTGGTGCAAAAATAATGAATACTGTTATGCTGGAAATAAAAATTAAAAAAAAAAAAACTTCAAAAAATAGTGGTGGGGTAAGGAGGGTACATGATGTGCTTCTGAGGTGCTGCTGATGTTCTGTTTTTTAACCTCGGTGTTTGGATATGTATTATTAAAGCTCTACTACTGTGTAATTTGTGCACTTTGGTACATATGAATCATCTTCTAATAAAATTTTATTTTAAAAACCAATTTCATGAGATGCCTGAGTGGCTCAGTTGGTTAAGCAACTGCCTTTGGCTCAGGTCATGATTCCCGGTCCTGGGATAGAGCCCCACATCAAGCTCCCTGCTGATCAGGGAGTCTGCTTCTCCCTCTCCCTGTGCTACACCCCTGCTTGTTCTCTCTCTTTGTCAAATAAATAAAATCTTTAAAAAAAATTGCATAAAAGCACTAAGGCTTTTCTAAGTTTGATAGCACAAGCAATAAAAATGAAGTCAATATTGCTAAATGTAATTGGAGTGTTTGAAAAATAATCATAATCGAACACATAAATATGATTAAAGAAAGGGAAATAAGAAGATATACAAAAGTATATTAACAGAATATAAACATAACATTAAAAAACAAAAGAGAGGGGTGCCTGGGTGGCTCAGTCAATTAAGCATCTGTCTTCAGCTCAAGTGATGATCCCAGGGTCCTGGGATTGAGCCCCACATCTGGCTTCATGTTCAGTGGGAAACCTGCTTCTCACTCTCCCTCTGCAGCTCCCCCTGCTTGTGCTTGCTCTCTCTCTCAAATAAATAAATAAATTTTTTTTAAAAAGGTTAGAATCTTCAATATATAAATAACACTTACAATAAAAATATGATCACTGCAACAGAAAAATTGGCAAAGAATATGAATAGATAATTTATAGGCAATATAGGCAAACAACTGAACATATTAAAATGCTCAAAAATAGGAAAGACTAAAACAAAGAATTTTTAGAGATTAAATTTATTTAGGTGTATGAGAAAAGCACAGTTGAAAAGAAAAAGAAATTGATAAACTTTTTTGAAAACCTTTATTTAAGTCTATCAGGCTTTAAAAACATCATACACTGGGGCACCTGGATGGCTCAGTGGGTTAAAGCCTCTGTCTTCAGCTCAGGTCATGATCCTGGGATCCTGGGATTGAGCCCCACGTCGGGCTCTCTGCTCAGCAGGGAGCCTGCTTCCCCCTCTCTCTCTGCCTGACTCTCTGCCTGACTCTCTGCCTACTTGTGATCTCTGTCTATCAAATAAATAAATAAAATCTTTAAAAAATAAATAAATAAAATAAAAACATCATACACTTAAGTCTGCTAATTCTACCTGTAGGATATAGCCTGAAGAAAAACCTTGGTCATTTAGCTGTGAGGATGTTTGCTTTGTTCATAAGAACAATATGATTAGAGGGGTGCCTGAGTGGCTCAGTGGGTTAAGCCTCTGCCTTCAGCTCTGGTCATGGTCCCAGGGTCCTGGAATCGAGCCCTGCACCGGGCTCTCTGCTCGGCAGGGAGCCTGCTTCCCTCCCTCTCTGCCTGCTTCTCTGCCTACTTGTGATCTCTGTGTGTCAAAAATAAACAAATAAAATCTTAAAAAAAAAAAAAAAAGAACAATATAATTAGAAATGCTCTAATCGGGCGCCTGGGTGGCTCAGTGGGTTAAGCCCCTGCCTTCAGCTCAGGTCATGATCCCAGGGTCCTGGGATCGAGTCCCGCATCAGGCTCTCTGCTCAGCAAGGAGCCTGCTTCCTCCTCTCTCTCTCTGCCTGCCTCTCTGCCTACTTGTGATCTCCCTCTGTCAAATAAAAAATTAAATAAAATATTAAAAAAAAAAGAAATGCTCTAATCATCCACTGGTAGATGCAAATTATGGTACATTTAATTAATTAAAAAATATGTATCTAGTATTTTTATATTCGATAGAAGTTTTTCAATGACAAAAATGCTTTATAAGCAGTTACAATATATACTTATGTATAATAAAGTATTAAGTATGTTTATTTCAGATGACAGGCATTTGATTACTTTGCTTCTTTCTACTTGTTTATACATTTTATGCATGTATTTATTTATTTGTTTACTTATTTGTGAGAGAGAGAGAGACTGTGAGAGCAGAAAGGGGCAGAGGGAGAGGGAAAGAATTCCAAGCAGTGTCCACACCCAGCCCAGAGCCAGATACGGGGCATGACCCTGAGATCATGACCCCCTCCAAAGTCAAGAGTCAGACGCTTAACCGACTGAGCCACCCAGACGACCCTTGTTTATACATTTGAAATTGTTAACAATGAATCTGTGTTTTCATTCTTTTTTAAAAAATGAATAAAATATGCTTTAAAATGAGCTAGACTATTATTAAGGGGTAGCAGAAAACAGGAGGGTAGCTAGAGGACACTATGAAATCTCTGGGTGTTTACGCATTTTTCTTTTATGATGAGAAAGACAGCAAGTTTATATGATGGGGAGAGAACAATAGAAAGAGAAAGGTAACAGGTAGAAAAGAAGGTATTACTGATGAAGCAAGGTGGCTCAGGAGCAAGAGAAGATCAAATCCAAAGGAAATGGTACGTAAACCTGGGGAGAAGGACACTTCATTCATTGAAGCAAGAGGCAATTATCTGTGATCTGCTGACGTGAAGATGGGCAGGACACTGAAAGACTTAATATTTTATCTATTTTCTTTGTGAAGTAGAAAATAAGGGCCTACAAATTTGATTCTCTAAGGAAGAAATCAGCTATTTTTTTTCCCTAAAAGTATATGTTTGGCTTTAAAAACTGCTAATAAAAAATTGAAAGGCAAAGCATTTTGTTTATCTGTTCACAAACCTACAAAAGGATAATTGTTCACCTGAGTTTGAACAGACCTTTTCTCTTTACATAGCTTGAGAAAAATAATACCCATTTTGCACTACGTACCTTCTATAAAAAGTGCTTCCAGACTTATTAATTTTACTATTAAGTGTCAGAAGTGTACATAGTATTTCATAAGCATGTGGTACGTGAAAAGAGAATTGCTACCCTAAGGAGTTTAAAAATCATGTTTGGTGGGTAAAGGACATCCCAGAGTAATAAAGAGCACAGAAGAACTATATGATCCTAAAGAAGCATTTTAGTAACTTATAATTATGGGCTTTCCTGAGACTTGTACCAAGATTCACCCAATATCACATTTTCAAGAACCTAAAGCCTACTTTCTCATTATCATCAAATTCCCTATTCTCTATTGGATACAAGTAACACTCCACTGCTTTCTTATACTTACCTTTGGCTTGTGAAAATTAAAAAAAAAAAAATCAGCTACAATAATCATTCTCACAGCTTTATTTTTGTTTAGTTTTGTTGTTTTGTTTTTGTGTGTGTGTTTTAATTCAGAAAGAGTCACCATATCTCACATAACCCTTATATCAAACAATAAAATTCCTCTAGTTCTTTCTCCAAGCTTATTGTAAAAGTTAATAGCTCTCGTCACTCTGTAATAGGCTTGATAAAGAAAGAAGAAAAGAAACAGATGAGAATAGCCTTCCTTTCCACAGGTCTATTTGCCCTACCTTGTTTTGTAGACATGAAAGAACAAATGGCAAGGAATCCTTTGTTTACACAAAAATCCCCCAAACTGAAACTTTTACTATTTCATAAAAGCAATATAAAGCAAGACTTGAAATAAAAAGTTTTATATTAGCTAATTGCTGAAGACTCTCCAAATCTTTTCTCTTTTAGATCTTTTTAATCTACTCCTGAGGACTGTATGACTCATAAATCTGTGACAGATGTGCCAACCAACATCACATGTAATTTCTGAGATGGTTCAAATAGTCCTTTCTTAAAGTAGGTAAAAATCATCATTTTATAGATGTTTGATTTAATAAAGAAATCAATGTTATGAATGTTATTCTCTCAGAAGACATGATAGTTTTTTCCCCATCAACTATTATAATAATCTTGTTTTCTACCTACCTAAATGCAAAACATGTTCTCTTCACTTTAATTTTGTACAAATCTTTATCCAGAGGATAAAATCAGCATGCTTTTTTGTAAATGTGAAAGGCTATTTAAAAAAATGCCCTAGATATTAAATGGCATTAAGAAATTGTTTCTTTTTCTCCTTAGGCAAAATGATGCTTGTGGTTGTATAAGAAAATACTCTCATTCTTAGGAGATTCATGATGAAGAGTTTGGGTGTCATAAAAACAAAGATGGAAAAATGTTAACAATTAATTAATTAATCAATGTGTTAATTATACGAGCATATATGTTACCATCTGATCTTTTCTGTGTATTTTTAAGTTCATAATAAAAGTTTGGGCAGGGGGAATAAAAAGAGGAAGAAGAAATAAGACTCCTATACTTACCATTTTGTTATTACTGCATGTTTTTAACAGATTTCTCAAAGAGACCATTAAATTAATCTGCAAGCAGTTATAACAATACTATATGGCCCAATTGTACTATTATTGTAAGTATAATAGAGAGAGGAGTCTAAGAATGACATAATCAGTAAATCACCTGGTCTACACATCCTTTGGATACTTAGATTGCTCTACTACTGCATATGGGTCTCCTGGAAAGGTTAATTTGCTGCCATTTGAAGTTTTCCCTTACTTCCTGGGAAAGCTCTAGCACTGAGTGTCTCCTACTTCCTAGGAAAACTCAAGCACAAAGTTCTACATATTAATCCATCATCTGTTTCCCTGATCCTTCTGATCATTTGCTCTGATTAGAACAAATTTAGGCCCAACTTTCATACGGTCATGATCCAGAATTTGAAAACAGATAGTATCTTCCTGCTGTATTTTTTTTTCCAGGTTAAAAGTTTCATATCTTTCGCTTACCACATGAGTTATCTGATCTTTCATTTTTCTAGTCATTTCTTCTCTGAAAATACTCCAGTGTATCCACAGTTTATTGTGGGTCCATTTTTTAACCATATTCCAAGTGTGAATGTATACTACGTGCTAAACTCACGTAGTATACATAACATAAATAGATTCTTTTTAGAACACAATATCATAATGTTAATTCCTCTTAAGCTTATTGTTAAAAAAGTTTGTTTCTAATGTACTTTTTAAAAATTTTTCATATATGTCTCTGATAAGTATTATCTATTTATTATCTATTTATTGTTGCCTAATTTTCTAATTAAGACTATTTGGATTCTGATCTTATCATCAACTCTTTATTAATATTAGTTTATTCAAAATTCTAATGCATCAAGACCAGTTACTAATACTACAGAGATATAAGAAATGTGTTTCTTTTTACTTTGTTATGAGAATGGCCACATTCAGTCTTGTTTCTAAGTCCAAGTCAGTGACAAAAATGATGAGCAAGACACAGTTAAAGACAAAACCTCAGATCTTAGCCCCAAGAATACTCCACTGGAGGCTTTTCCTACTATTAAACTAGCTAGTGATCTTAATTATTCTAGCTAACAGTTCATTGGTTTCTACCATTTCTGCTGGAACATCACTGTAAACCTTTCCACATGCATAACCAGGTCCAAATACTTGGAAGTCCGTCTTCCATGCTGTAGTAATGCATCTCAAGTGGATTTTTCAGACTTGTCCCTACTCTGCCTTTCTTCTGCAACTGAAGTAATATTTCTAAAATGCAACCTGTCATTTAATTTCTTAAGATCTTTCAATAACTGCCTAGTTTTTAAGCTTAGGGCCATTTACAAAGTTCTTCACGGTCTATCTTCTGTCTCTTTCTCCAGTCTCCTTTCTTGCCATTCCCACTTTCCCAGTGCTTTCCCAGTATATTAAACCATCTACATTTCTCTGAGCGAACCAGCATCAAATGCCACCATTCCTTCCAAGTGATGTTCTTCTGCCCAGGAACCTAGCTCCTACCACAGATACACACACACACACACACACACACACACACACACACACACCAGTAACATTCTCTCTCCTAATGTATCATGGGCCTTTGGCATAGTCATTTTCTCTGGGAAGACATTCCTCATTGCCCCTTACCCTCATCCGGCTAAATTGTGTCTCTGATTTGCATTCCCTTGTTTCCACATCACTTCCAAACATCACAATGTATACTCCTACACTCTGAAGCTTAAGAAAGTTAAGTCAATATGACACTTGTTTAAATTTGAGCTCACTCTGAAGAATGAAAGCTTCTAATAGTCAACATTTATTGAGAGCACACTGTATATCAAGCATTTTGATAAATATTTTACAAGCGTTAATAGAAAGTCATCAAAAATGTAATGAATCACTTTTCTTTAATTAATGTACTTCCCATTGTTATAATATTTTATATTTTAGTTGTGAATATAACTCTGACATTTAAGTTGTCTACATTGTTGAGTCAAAGAATTGCTTTCCTCCTTTATGCTCCATAGTCTCTAGGGCAGATTAATTCTTAGGGCAAATAACTTGATTTACTGAGTCTATTGTGCTCTGCTTCAGCAAGATCTTGGAGCTTGTTCAGCACCCTAAGTATCTTGCCTTAGGACAGTTACACAGTCAGTAAGTGATGGATGCTGGATTAGGACCCAGGAGACCACAATCCAGGCCTCGTCTTTTAATGACTATACTGTACTGCTTCCTGCTAAGTGAAACTGCCACTCTGTTTTCCATCTCTTGTTCTTTTCATAGCCACTTTCCTTTTTCTGAATGGTAAGCATTTTGAAAAAGATTCTTAAAGTTTTATATTAATATGAAGTATGACTATAACATTCGGAAGTGGATTTTGTGTAAATTTGATGGATACCATCCTAGTGACCTATGTATATGCAGGCAGAAAATCACATGTGCACATGGGCCTGGTTGCCTGACACACCATGAAAAAATGAATTAGCAGGCCATAGCTCCTCAAAGTGGGATGGTGTGGGAAGCACATACTCTAAGGGGTGAATTTTCCAAGGAGAGAAGTAGTGATCCATCTCTACTGCATACTGAGAGACACCTCCTCCTCTCCCCCACTTGTTCTGAATCTTCTCAGCCATGAAGCAAAGAGTATTTCTAATTTAATGAATAGACTGACTCCAGTCTTGTGAGCCATATTTCTAATAACAATAATGTTATTCACTCTAATGCATACAAACACAGCTCTGTCGATATTTCAAATAAACAAAATACTATACCAACATGTGGCTAATGAAAAGTTTGTCTGTAGAATATCCTGGAGTTTTCTGAAGTTCTAGTACTCTGCAACTCTTCACTATAAAAAGGATATGAAAGCTACTCTTGCATCCCCCCTCCTCCATCTATCATACTCCATTCAACTCAAACGTGCTGGGCATTTGGAAAAAGGAAGCTGCTGATGCAATCTAAAATAGAGAATATCTATCTGTTAGAAGGCATTATATAAACCAAAATCAAGGTGTAGGAAATAATGTCATAGGATCCCACTAAATAAAGATTGGTTAGGCTCAGGCATTTAAATGTGCTTTCTTATTATAAAAATAAATAAGCTTTTAACTTTACAAACCTCCTATTGTTTCCAACATATTTTTTGCCAGTGGATGGAAAATAGGTGTTGAATTTTCCTTCTACAAACGGACCCTTGAAATCATAGAGAGAACTATGGAGTTACACATTCAAATGATATTACTTTTAAAGCAGATGCACTACATACTGCGAGGAAAATTGGGAAATGGGTACTTAAATGTTAGCAATTTAAGACCTAGAAGGAATGCATACTGATTGGGAAGGCAGATGCTTGAATAATATCAAGATATAAATAGGACAGATCAAACTGAGATAACAGGGAAGGCAGCCACATGAATAATCACCATATAAGCAGTATAAATAACACCAACTATTTGAGGCCAAGAGCACACACTTTAATTATATTGATTTTTTAAAAATAGGTCAGCTAAATGAAAAGAAAAGGCAAAAAGTGATTGAATGAACAAGTCTCTTCACAATCCAGACCTCTGTTTGTTTGTTTGTTTGTTTCCTTCTGCAAAATGTAGGGAATGGGTAAAATGATCTTGAAGATCAGAGAGTCAGAAAACTTTCATGATTCTAAGGCTGCTTGAGAACTGCAAAGTAAATTGGGGAGCATAACTGATTATGTCAGAATTTAAAATGTGGTTAATTGCCAATCTCCTGCAAATGTGGAACACTCTAACACCCTAACATTAATTTCAAAAAAAAAAAAAAAAGACTTGAAAAACCATGTGTCCAAATATTACTGAGTTCAATCAATAAAAATATAGATGGAAATTCATTTTGAGTTTTCAAAGAGCTACACAAAGATGTTAGGAGGGTATATTAGAGACATTAAAATAAACCTTAGGTTTTAATCCAGAAAGAGTAATTAAAAAGATGCCTAGAAAATTGATGTTTTAAAAAATCCAAAATCAATTTAATAGCAATAGTGCAATCCATAAAGCAGTTTAAATATGTAATTTGGTATTACATATAATAGAATTTACATTACTTATATGGACTATTACTTCAAGAAAGTCTTTTAATTCCCTCTTATATAATTATTTTGCTAGGTTTCTTTTAAAAATAATCTTTAGGCTATTTGCTGGAGCCATGTATTTTTGTGTTTATTATTTTGTTTTAACTAAGGAGATAAAAGGAAACTTAAAAAGTAACTGTTTACTTTCACCCTTTCAGGCAAGGTTTCTTAAAACACTAAAAAATATTTTTGTTTAATAATCCAATCGAGAAATGGGAAGAAGACATAAACAGAAATTTCTCCAAAGAAGACATACAAATGGTCAACAGACACACGGAAAAATGCTCAACATCACTCAGCATCAGGGAAAAACTAATCAAAACCACAATAAGATACCATCTAACACCAATCAGAAAGGCTAAAATTAACAAGAACAAGTCAGGAAACAATGATGTTGGTGAGGATGCAGAGAAAGGGGAACCTCTTACATTGCTGGGGGGAATGCAAGCTGGTACAGCCACTCTGGAAAACAGTATGGAGGTTCCTCAAAGAGTTGAAAATAGAGTTACCCTATGACCCAACAATTGCACTAATGGGGTATTTACCCCAAAGATACAAAGAAGTGATCTGAAGGGGCACCTGCACCCCAGTGTTTATAACAGGAATATTCAAATAGCCCGACTATGGAAAGAGACCAGAGGTCCATCGACAGATGGATGGATAAAGAAGATGTGGTGTATATATGTAAGGATAAAGAAGATGTGGTGTATATATGTAACGGAATACCACTCATCCCTCGAAAGAATGAAATCTTGGGACGTCGAGTGGTTCAGTCGGTTAAACATCTGCCTTCGGCTCAGGTCACACGGTTAAGAATAAGGTCTCCTGTTGAATCACCTGAAACTAATAATAACACTGTATGTTGACTAACTGGAATTAAAATAAATACTTAAAAAAAGAGAGAAAAAGATCTCTGGAGCTGGCCTGCTTTAGCTCATAGTCCATTTCAGCCTTTATGCTGAGCAACCTTAAAGAAATCACTTAATTTATTTTATACCTCAGTTTCCTATTGGATTGTTATTTGTGTTACTAAGTACCAACTTCATAGGATTGTTGTGAAGGTTAAAAGAATAAATTAAAATTCTTAGAACTGGTTATTTCAATAAAACTTAGCTATTTCATTTTAGTTATGTCTAAATATTTATTTATATATAAATACAAAATAAATATACATATATAGAAATATGTCAGAAGGGATGGACATTAAAGTATTAATGGAGGATAGCTATGAATAACTGAATTATAGATACTTACTATTTTCTAAACGTCTTGGAGTAAAAAGAATTTTATATATCTGAGATACCTTTACAAGCAGAAAACAATGTTTGATAATGAAATAATGTGAGAAATTTTAGATTCTTAGTATAAGACACAACCTAAGCAAAAGGCAGAATATTTCCAATCTTAGGGAAATATCCAAACACAGATTCAGCAAATTTGGCTCACCACTCTAGAAATGAACCACCTTAGTTTGGGATCATCCCATTTGTTTATTTTAGCTTTTGTTGCCTTGCCACCAGGAGACTGGTCCAAAAAAATACTGCTAAAAGTACTGTTAGAGGCTGTCCATGTTTTCTCCTAGAAGCTTTACAGTTTTGAGGTCTCACATTCAGGTGTTTAATCCATTTTAAATTTATTTTTGTTATGGTGTAAGATAGTTTTCTAGTTTCATTCTTTTGCATGTAGCTGTCCAGTTTTCCCAAAAACCACTTATTGAAGAGATTATCTATTCCTTATTGTACATTCTTGTCTCCTTTGTTATACATTATTTGACCATATGTGTGTGGGTTTATTTCTGGACTCTCTATTCTTATTCTAGTGATCTATATATCTGTTTTCATGCCAGTACCATACTGTTTTGATTGCTGTATCTCTGTACTATAGTTTGAAATCAGGAAGCATGATAGCTCTATCTTTGTTCTTCTTTCTTAAGATTGCTTTGGCTATTTGGAATCTTTAATGGCTCCATACAAATTTTAGGATAAGGATGTAGAGAAAAGGGAACCCCCCCTTGTACTTTGGGTGGGAATGTAAATTGGTGCGGCCTCTAAGGAAAACAATATGGAGATTCCTCAAAAACTTAAACATAGAGCGATCATATGATACACTTTTATGTACTGACTCAAAGGAAATGAAAACAATTAGAAGAGATAGCTGCATCCCCATGTTCACTGCAGCATTATTTATAATATTCAAACACTGGAAACAACCTATATGTCCAGTGATAGATGAATAAAGGAGATATGGCATATTATTGTGTGGTATCTATATACACACCTAATGGAATATTGCACAGCCATAAAAAAGAATGAAATAATGCTATTTGTGACAATATGGATAGACTCAGAGGATATTATGCTAATGAAACAAGTCAGATGAAAAAAGGTAAATACCATATGACTTCACTTATGTGTGGAATCTAAGAAATGAAACAGATGAACAAATAAAGCAAAACAGAAACACTCATAGATAAAAAAACAAACTCTGGTTACCAGAGGAGGTAGGGGTTGGGGGATGTGTAGACTGGTGAAGGGGATTAGGAAGTATACACTTAAAGTTATAGAAAAAATAAGCCATGGGGATGTAATGTACAGCATAGGGAATATAGTCAATAACATAGTAATAACTTTGTATGGTGACAGATAACAATGAGACATCATGGGGATCACTGCATACATATTAAAAAAATACTGAATCACTATGATGTACACTTGAAACTAATAGAATATTGTATGTCAATTATACTTCAATTAAAAAAGAAAGAAAGAAATGAATCACTTTACCTTTATGGAATAATGATCTTGAAAGCTGAACAAAAAAATTACCTAGTTAGAGAGAAGCAATTCAGATCAGGCAGAGAGGTCAATTTAGCATCTCCTCCCAGAACACCACTTCTCAATATTTGTTGAAATGTGAGTAACTTGGTTATAATTTTCTCCCAAGTTTCAGATGTGCTAAGCAACTCAAAATAAAAATTGTTGCTGTTTAAATTAGAAACCAACTATAAGTTGAGTGAAATATGTATATATTTATATTTATATAATATATAATATATATATTTAAAAATGAATACATGAAAAGTAATTTTAAAATAGTATGTAAAAATGTCTTCTGCTTACACCCAAGCTAATAATAGGAAAGGTCACTGCTAGTTCTCCTGACATTGGCTATCACGCTGCAGTGAAGAGGGTCTGCGAGAAACCAGAAGAATCGGCAGAGATTCTCATGTAAGGTGAGGTCATCATCTGCTCCTGGATCTAGGTCTACAACCAATCATTTATTTTGGGAGAAGGATGGTAAGTATTATTGATTTTATCAATTCTCACTCCAGGAGAGTCTATTGGGAGAAATCTATTTCTGGAGGTTGGGCTGGGAAACAGTTTAGTACTGTTAGAGGCTGTCCATGTTTTCTTAGCTCAAAATTTACCAAGGACATATGGAGTTGATGCTGACTGCATACTGAAGAACCTTTGCTGATGTCCTGACCTTATCCTGACAATATTGGTTACATTCTATGCTGGGGCTTTCCTGCAGGATCTAGAGTACTTAAACTGCTTCCCAAATTGCTATAAAAGCTAACTTAGTTGTTTCCAAGAAAGACTGATAACTCCCTAGCTGGGCAGTACCCATGCCAGAACAATAAAAAAGAGGCTCTCTTTCTAACTCTGGTAAGTTAAAGAATGACAGGTTTCAGCAACATTTTCAAACACTCTGATTTGCATAAAGCCACAGATCAGAAGAGTGACTTTTAGTACTTTACAATGCAAAAATCAACTCTCATTCACTGTTCCGTTTATTATAACAGATGTTCTGATCAGCATTCCCAGGTCACCATGTACAGTGTACATGTTTATATAATTACAAGAGAAAAGAGGTTAAAATACTGTGCCTCATCCAATACTGTCAAAATGAACCCATACAACAATTCACACAGGGGAACAGCAAGAGAGTAAATGTAAGCTCTATAAATATACATAAGCCACAACCTAAACTGTTTCCCAGCCCAACCTCCAGAAATGGATTTCTCCCAATAGACCTATAAGAACCAATATATATCCCTAACTGCCTCGTGTGACCTAGCCGAAGGCAGCCTAGAGGCAGAGATGGAATTTCCACTACATTTGTAGGATTCCATGAATATGTATTGAGCTTTTGTCAGAGGACAACAAATATCCCATAGTTGTAACGTGAGTAAAAGTGCCATTTGTTTTCTTCCTCACATACCTGCTTGTGACACAGAAAATGTGGTACAAGGTACACTTTAGAGGAAAGAGAGAGAGGGTTATTTATGGACAGATTCACAGAATGAAGATACAAATGTAAACAAAAGTAAAGATACAAATCTAGACAAAGATAGTCTTCCTTTAAAGCAAAGAGTTTTTCTTGGGCTGTGATGGACACTACCTACATCTAAACCCACCTGAGTTTTCTTTGGCATCTTTTGTTTAACTTAGATATATATTTAAGTGCTGACACAAATATATGATGCTCAATCGTACTACACCATGCTTATGTGAATTAATAGGAAAAAAATTAAAAGCATCATACTTATGGTAAGTGCCAAGCAGGGTGGTAGTTTAAAGCCTGAGATTTTAGTCCTGGCTTGGCCATTAACTAACTATGAACCTTAAGAAAGTCAATTAAGTGTTCTGGGCTTCCGTTAACCTTGCTGTGAACTGAGGACCTTGAAGGACTCAAGTGATGTCAAGGTTCATGCTGTTCTTTTTCATCTCCTTAACTCCAGTACCCAACTCGGTGCTTAGCACAATGGAGATACTCCATGAGTATTTGTGGAAATGGATGAATGAATTATTTAATGAGTCAATGAATAAAGGCACCCATAAAATCCTTGCCAATCTAAACCACCATGACATTATGTAGTTAATTTGCAGGACAAACAAAACCTTTAAAATTAAATCCTGGTTCATAGACGAATGTGTGTTTTCAGAAATAGGTGATGGCATCTAGAAAGTAATATTACAGCATCACAACCTAAATCCCCTGTCAATCCAGTCTGAATCATGCTCCTGTCTGGAGGAAGCAAAGTTAATATAATGACTTAGCTGAGTCATCTAGTGTGAGTCCAGTGATACAGGCAAAGTGGAAGACCTCATCCGTGATCAAATTTCCACTGATGGTGACTTAATTAACCATTGACCTTGCACTGAACAGCAGAAATCATAACTGTGGATTTCTGTCAGCCTAGCCTTTTCTATTCGTGCCACATCCACTAGAAAATTATTATCTTATCCAAGAATAGGAAGTGGTCTCTACTTTCTAGAAATAGGTTATGTATTTGAAATAATCCAATCATTATATTTCTACCCCATGAAATTATTATGCTAATGAGATACTTTCCATAAAACTATTTTCTATGACTTTTACTCAAGCTTGGAAGAAAAGAGTAGGAAGAAATAACACTGATTTTAGCTTACACCAAGGTAATCACAGAAGGTATTTAGTCACCTTGGACCTACAGGACACTGAAATATCATATAAAAAGCCCAAAATTGAGTTTAAATATTTTTAAAATCATACCCAACATTTAGCAATTTAGAGAGAAAGTATTTAAGCTTTTTATTTCTTGTTACTGCTATTGTTGTCATTTTTAGACACCTTCCCTCATGCATTGGAAGGAAAATGAAGGAAAGATGGAAGAGAGGGATGCAGGGAGGAAGGGAAGAAGAATGTAAGGAAGGGAAAGGAATAGATATACAAGAATTGATGACTTCAAAACACCTGGTAATGAACACAGCAAGAAGGTGATACCAGTAGGACTAAGGTCTTGTGTATAGAAGCATTAAACTTTTCCACTGCATTTCAGCCATAACATACGTATTTTGTTGGGAGGCAGTAGAAAACAGGAATTTAGTAAAAAATGTAGTGACAATTTGTCTCTCATAGAATGGTATCTGATGTAAAGGGAAAGGTATAAATCAGTGGGATTGTTTCCTCCAGTAATTATGTAAGATTTGAAAAACTATTAACAATTGTGAACCCCCTCATCTCACAGTCTTGTTCTTGTTATTTCTACAGATTTGTAGGCCTGCTTTAAATCTCAAGGCTCAAGCCATCCACCATTTTGAGGACTTAGTACATTTGACGGTAGCTAAAAAGGAAGCTACTCAATATGATTTTTTAAATGTTATGCATTACCATAAAGAAATTAAAATATCATATCCTGTTTGGTAAAGAGCAGAAAGAAGTGTTCATCATCAAATAGGTCATTACATATTTAAATAAATTATTGGCTTTTTAAACTACCATTATGTGGATAATTAATCAGTCTTCTTATCTTCTAACAGCCCTTCAAATAGCACAGTTTATCATTCTTGGGTCTGCAACTTCCTTTTGGTCATTGGTTAAAATGAATAAAATGAGCGTTACAAAACCTGGAAAATGTCTATTTTATGTACTTCTTAAAGGCAGTATGTACTTCTGCTAAACTCTAGCAGTGCTTTAGGCTGTGCCACTTATCACTTAATTATACATTGTCTTGTCTTGTTCTTTATTTCCATCATAGTTTTGTGTATACTCAGCTAGGCTCCCATGAATCTCATGGATCCAGAAGGGCAAATGGGAAGATGATGGGATTTTTTTTAAGCTGACTTATTGTTATGGGGTGCCTGGGTGGCTCAGTCAGTTGAGCGTCTGCATTCAGCTTGGGTCATGGTCCCGGGCTCCTGGGATCGAGCCCCAAATTTGGCTCCTTGCTCAGTGGGAAGCCTGCTTCTCCCTCTCCCTCTACCTGGCCCCCCCTCTCTCTCTCTCTCAAATAAATAAATAAATAAATCTTAAAAATTGACTTATTGTTAGTTACTAATATCATCCATTGGCTCTATCCATATGCATGCTTCCTATCATATTACAATTGCACATTACATATTACATTACATTTTTACTTTAAATACTTTATATACTTTATGAGCCAGAAGATTTTTAAGCCAAGTTTTCAAATGGGAACAATTAACCTTTTAATGAGAAGCAAGGCATACAATCTGCTTTTTAATTTTCTTGAGATTATTTGTAACTAATCTTTTCTACTCCTAAGAAAGATAAATCCTTAAAAGAATTTCAATTCTAATTCTAGTACATTGCGACTATGCTACCATATACTTTCAGAACACTTATAGACAAACTTTTATACTTTACATAAGCATTACAGGAGTAATTATTACACTTTATATTTTATATGACATAGTATCTCCTTACACATAAAATCCAATCCGAATAGAAGCTACAGTTGTAAAACTTAAAGAAAATGCATGCACACAGTTCTTTTTTTCTTATTCTTAGCAATTATAAAAGTAATTATGAACAAGATTGCTGGTCAGATGTGTGAAATTCCTGGTTGTTAAAGCCCCAGCTCATAGCCTCTGCTTTAATGAAATATGTCATACAATGCATAGTTCTCTAATATCATTTAACCTATAAATTGTGCTTCTGACCCTTTCATCACTCAAACAGAGAATACAAAGAATAGAATTCATTATAAATTCATGGAGCTTCTAAAACATGAAGAGATACTGGTTATAATTCATTCATGAGTTATTTTCAGTTTATGAAGGAAGGTCTTGCCAAAAGAGAGTAAAAAAGCAAAGCACGTTAAATCATAAAATTAAACACAGACTTTGCTGAGTATGGTTTTTAAGTTCCTCCACAAATAGTTCTAGCCCCAATATCAGTCCACTCCTGAAATTAAATAACTCTCTCTCCCCATGTGAACTTCAGTATCCCAGCCATAAATCCAGCTTGCCAAAATGGTGGTTATGTTATTCTCTGCCCATATAACGATCTACAAGACCATGTCTCATCCAGAAGTGCAAACATCTAACCACTTCCTTCAAACATTAACAAAATAGTCACCTTCTAACTGTGATTAAGCCAGCCAGGCCAACTACTCTATCCACCGGCTTCATGTGAACACATTTGAACTGATGAAATTTCTTCTCTATCCAATTGACACTGATGATGTATTCATTGACTATTTGCCCTTTTATGTCTATTTTACATCCACTATTTTCAGTTGATTGGTTAAGGTCTTTGAGACCAGGGATTATGTCTTTGATATACTGGCTAAAAGGAAGTTAATATATTAAAATACTTTGGAATCTATTACATAAATGAATGCATCAGTAGAATGTTTTCAACAAGAAATAGACTGAGAGCTGCGTAAGATCGTAGTATAAGAAAATAAAGGGAATATAGGAAATACAAAGATGTCAATCTTACCCTTAAAGATAATCTTCTTTGATTAGGGCTTAAACCAATGTGGTGTGACTCACTTAACAATTCAAATAAGTGATGGATCTACATTATTGTTGACCATTCACCTTGAAAAAGTATGAAAACAATTGTTTTTTCTATGCTGATTCAAGGTAAACACTACTGATACTGAATTTTGTTCTAGAGTTATGCTAACACCAGCATGGAAGAGTGCAGGAATAGTAGTTCTTAGAGTTGCTTGGCTCCAATCCTGACATTGAGACACAAGATTCTCTCTCTAAGTCATCTAACTAAATGGGCACAGAGTCCTCATTGTTAAAATGTAGGGAGATATACTGTGTTGTCTGCAGTTATACTCCATCTCTTAAAAAAACCTATCATTCATTGAATCTCCCCCTCTGAGAATCCATGTCATTCAATTTTTTCAATGAGAAAAACCATGAAATAATTTCTGTTTAACAAGTATTGTCTGGTATCTTAATCATTGTTAGAATAATTGCAAAAAGAATCCTTATTCTATTCAGTTGTCACTAAAATCCTAGAAGTTACATTTTTACAATAAAAGTGAGGCTACAAAATTATACCATATCATAGCTAAAAAACAGTGAACTCACCATAAAAAATAAAAGTATGATGATCACTTGTCATAGTTGGAGAGAAAAACAACTGACCAAAATGAGGGTATATGGCTTCTAGTTTTTGAGCAAAGAACTGCAAATTGCTTTCTTTAGCAAGGTGGAAATAATTTTACTTTAATATTGACTATTGAATTCCTTGTGATGAGCATATTTATCTACATTTAGTGAAACAATGATAGGGCATTTTTTTTTAATGTTTTCTTGTTTTGTTTTAAGAAGAGAAACCTCAAAGCAAGGTAATACTAATAATTATCATTTAATGAGAACTTTCTACCATACTATACTTTTCTAGGTGCTTTACATTTATCAATTCATTGTATTATTCCTGCAAAAATGCATAAAAAATGAAATCAAGACACAGAAAACTTAAGTAAATTTGCTAGGACCACATAGCTAATAAAAAGCAGAGGAGAGTGAGTACCAATGAGGACTCAGTCCAGAGCTTACACACTTAAACACTGACTTTGTTGTTGTGAGTCTATGTTGAGACAAAGGAAAGACACACTGTTCTGCTTAAGAAGGAGTAAAGCCGGTTGGAGACAGGGACAAGTAAACTAAGGAAAAGACTTGTAGAGGGCGTTTACATTGACTGGGAAGTCCAGCAACCAAGTCCAGACAGGTTGATGTCATATAAACAGGAGAGAAAAAGTGAAAATATGGGAGGATAAAAAAGGAGCACTGTCCAAATAACTAGGTAGATTTAATACTCAATTGAATTTAAAAGTTACTAAACATGTTCTAGCCATTCAACCACTCAGTAAATTCTGTCCTACTTCATGTCTTAGCATGGACGGTATTTGGGGATACCAAGGAGTAGA
Organism: Mustela erminea; assembly: GCF_009829155.1. Classification (NCBI taxonomy): domain Eukaryota; kingdom Metazoa; phylum Chordata; class Mammalia; order Carnivora; family Mustelidae; genus Mustela; species Mustela erminea. The sequence continues at coordinate 29,815,078 of NC_045617.1, forward strand.
GACTTTGTTTCATATTTTGAGGGATATGAAAACAGCTGCAAGGGATGACTGAGATTGAAGAATTCAGAGGAAACAATTAGAGCCACAGGTGCCTGGGTAAAATGCCAATCCCACCCCTGCCTATGGATCCTCAAAGGATTGGAAAGGGTCAAATGGCCCCAATGACATCTTGGTTTGACTTCAACACTCTCTTGAAAAGCTCTTTAAAAATTCATACTAAAAACAAAGAAAATCCTTGCTATGATACTAAAAACCCTTGCTATGATATAATCATGCCAAGGGAACAGCAGACAGGACACACACATGGAAATCATGCAGGAACCAAACTCACTCTGAAACTGGAACCTAACTTAGAATGTTTCCTGATGCTTCTAACAAAATAGATACCATTAACTCACAATTATTTTAGAACTGATAATGCTCTAAAATAAGTAATTCAATAAATTAGGATGCAGGATCTACTTAGTGCCAGGGAATAGAATATTGTACGAGAAATCCTATGCTCATGTGGTTTACATTCCACTGGGTTCTGATTCAGTATTTACTGCTGGCCAGCTTAAATGATAGTGATACAACCATTGCCTTTTTGCATATACTGAAATCAACACAAAGGTACAGATACAGATTTGTTCAAACATAACATAAGGACATTTTTGTTAAAGATAATCACTTTGGCTACACTATCTCAGGGATCACCTGAATTTTTATTAAAATAATGTCTCCTGGAATCTAGAAGAGCCTTAATTATTGTTCCTAACTCCCCAGGCAGTTAAAACATTGCCTCTATTCAAGGGTTTCTATGATTATTTTTATGGGAAAGTGATAGATCAATCAGGTGTTATTAAGTATCTCTCATTTTAACATACAGTATTATCAAGCCCACCTCCCAAAGACACCTCACAAGTCCCCTCACTCATTCTTAAAGAAACTCCTTTTGCCTTCGTTTTTATTGGATCTCTCGATTCACTTCAATTCTTTTTGTCATCTCTTTAAGTGGAAAAAAGTGGAAAAGACAATACCAACCATACAGAGTTGTAATCACACAGAGCAACATAAATGAAATAATCTAGCAATGTAGGCCCTAGTTAAAAACAAAACAAAACAAACAAACAAATAAACAAAAAAAACCCACCTGATATTGCTTAGAACAAATCTGGCCTCTTAGGTAAAAAGTTGAATTTCTAGAAGAAAGATGTTGGCAGAAATGAAAATAATGAAAAAGATAACTGAATATCTCTCTGTGACACACTATCCATTCAGTTATTCTGTCTGGATTGGGAAAAAGAAGAGGACACAGACAGAAAAATAAGTATCAGTTTAAAAGCAATTCTGTGTGGGTCGGTTGACCACTGACATGAGGATTTCCTGGTGGCATGATGACTGAAAGGCTTTGTAAGAATATAAATGTCTAAAATCAGTGTAAACTTTGAAGTTGTTTGTTACATAATTCATAATGTGATGACTTTCAGAGACCAGAATACTTTTGATAAAAGAAATGCAGTGTTCCATACAACATTTTTATATTTGTGGTTTAGCATTGAGGTGTGGGGAAACAAGGACAAGTTATAAATCATAGTTAGGCTACCTTGGGGCAGAGGTAGAGAAAGCGGTGCAAAACATGGAGAAAAATATTGGTAGAAATAAAAAATCAAAATCATAAATGACCAAGAGAACATAAGGCTCAGAAAAATTGAGTCTGTGACAGGCTGATCTTACTCAAATTCAAGAAGTTAGAGATTTTGGATGACTTCTGGTATGTGTATACATGTATGAAAACATACACCTACATACATATAAATATTGCCATAATATACATATGCATATGTATATGTCTGTGTGTATGTGTGTGTGTACATAATGCCTGTCCTTATAATTAGGAAAGTCATAAAGCCACGCTAGTTTGGTTCTTCCATAACCAAATACATTCTGGCATCATCTGGATCAGGCATGAGCAAACTATTCCCTTAGGTCAAGTCTGACCAGCCACCTATTTTTGTAAATAAAGTTTTATTGGAACAAAATACCACCCATTGGCTTATATGTTGTATAAAACTACTTCTATGCTACAAAACAGAGTGAGATAATTGCAACTGAGTTCATGGCACTCAGATTCTAAAATATTTATTCTCTGGCTCTTTACAGAAAAAGTTTGCTTACCTTTGACCTGGACCATCACCCTCCCAATTTCCTGACTTGCTGCCTTCTGTCTGTCCCTCCTCTCCCACTTTTTTTCTCTCTCTCTGGTCCTCCCTCTCTCCTTTCCTTCTTTCCTACTAGGTTTGTTTGTTTGTTTGTATTTAAAGAACATTCATTTATTGAGTGCTTATTATTATTTTGTCATTATATTTAAAAACTACTTTTAGAGCAGTTTTAGGTTCACAGCAAAAATGAAAGAAAGGTACAGATATCTTCCATATCATGCATGTCCCCACACAGGCACAGCCTCTCCCATTATTAATATCCCTTACCAGAGTGGTACTTTTTTTTTTTTAATAATTGATAAACCTGCACTGACACATCAAAATCACTCAAACTCTATTGTTTACATAAGTATTCAATTTATGTACAAGGGTTTGGACAAATGTGTAATGACATAAATCCATAATTACAGTATCAAACAGAATATTTTCACTGCCCTAAAAATCCTCAGTGTTCCATCTACTTATCCTTCTCTGCCCCCCAACCCTGGCAACCAGTTGTCTTTTTACTGTCATAGTTTTACCCTTTCCAGAATGTCCATATAATTGAAATGAAACTGGATGTAGGCTTTTCAGATTGGCTTCTGTCATTTAGTAATAGACATTTGAGTGTACTCCTCGTCTTTTCATGGCTTGATAGACCATTTGTTTTTAAAGCTAATACTCTATTGCCCAGGGGTACCATGGTGTATTCATCTCTTCACTTACGGAAGGGCATCTTGGTTGCTTCCAAGTTATGACAATTATGAAGAAAGCTGCTATTGTTATCCACATGCAAGATTTTATGTAGACATAAATTCTCAACTTCTTTGGGTAAACACCAGGGAGTGTGAGTTCTGAATTATATACTAAGAGCATGTTGAGTTCTGTAGGAAGCCATCAAACTGTCTTTCAACGTGGCTGTACATTTTACATACCCACCAGCAATGAATCTGATTTTCCATTGTTCCACATCCTTATCAGCATTTAGTATTGTCGGTGTCCTGGATTTGGGCCATTCTAATTGGTATGTTGTGGCATTTCACTGTTGTTTTAATTTGCATTTCTCTGATGGTATATTATGTGAAAGAACTTCTCATACTTGGCATCTGCATATTTTCTTTGGTGAGATGTCTGTTAAAGTCTTTGGCCCTCTTTTTAATTGAGTTGTTTCCTTATTAAGTTTAAAGAGGTCTTTTTATATTTTGGAAACAGTCCTTTACCTGATATGTCTTTTGCAAATATTTTGTCCCAGTCTGTGGCTTATCTTCTCGCTCTCTTGAGTTTCTTTTTCCCTTTCATTTTCATGTTTTTGACTCCCCATCATGTTCTTTAAAATAACTATTCCAAACTTTTCAAGATTTTGGAAAGTCTGAATGTTCAACTTGAAGTTCCTCTGTATCGATTCTTCCCTCCTTTCACTTCTGTGTTCCTCAAGCTTAAATCACCCAACTCTGCCCTGATCCAATAGCTCCCAGACTTCATTATCTTGCCCAAAGTTATTCCCATGTGCTTTTCTACTAATATTCTCTGCTCTCCATTAAAGTCAACATAAAAACATTCCTCCAATTCTTATTCCCTGAAATTCACCACCCTATCTACCTTTACCCATGTTTTTAAACTACAGACATTTCTTTAAACATTACCCATATGTCACTGCCTCTACTTTATTACCACCCACCCACACCATAAATTCCTTCAATCTCACTTTGCTGGGCTCCTCTATTGAATTTTACTAAGGAAGTCACTAAGGACCAACTGATAATCAGTTTTCTGTTTACTTTCTCCTTAAGATCTCTTTGGAATTGGATTTTGTCATATCTTTATTGAAACTCTTTTTTCACATTGTTTCTGAAAATAAAATCCCACTAGTACCCAAGTAAAATGCATCCCTAACTTTTCCTCAAACATAAGCTGTATTTTACAACGTTAGGCCATTTTTTTTTTTTAGTTCTGCTTTCTTTGAAATAAACATGCTTTTTGGGTAATACAAGTGCTATCTACTTCAAGTTGTGATATGAAAATCTTTCAAATATGTGATAGTGATAAATATGATCTAGGAGTACAAATGTCTTCTTTAGTCTCTGTTGTGTCTCCAGTAATGGTTACACTTTAAATACTAGACAACAATGGAATAAACATATTTAATTCTGAAAGAAAATTCAGAGATCATCTACTCAAGCCCCCTTCAATTTTCTCATTGTTAAAAAAAAAAATTACTGGGAAAAGTGGAACATTAGAGTTCATTCCAGTATTTGTTTCTGCATTTTAATGCAGCTTTTATTATATATTAAATTATTATGGAATCTTTTCCTTTTCAAGTTATCTTTAAAAGAGTAATGACATAATGAATTAAGAAAATCACCTACTGTGATTATCAAAAATTGTGAACTTAATGTAGTATTCAGCTCCCAACACTTCATCATTTTACTCTTCTATATATTTTTTTTCCCTGTGATTTGGTGTAGGTTATGTTAGTATATCCAAATATACAAACATTTTTC